>NC_069095.1:5571116-5871116 GCF_947172395.1 Bicyclus anynana
GATATGGAGGGTAGGGCATGACATTCAATTCGGCCCAAAGATTACACTATCTATATTAGTCTCTTGGCTGCAAGCGGAGGAAACGGTTGTGTGACAAAGCTTTTTGCTGTTTGGACTAATGCGGACGTGCAGTAAGTAGATTAAATATAAAAGTATATTAAATATAAATATAATATATCAGATTAAATATAAATATAATATCACCACATGGCTCCACGGAAGACCAGCGCTGCGCTGGTGGATCCACCACTAGTGTAGCACATGCTAAGTAGTACACAGAATATTTTTGTTTATTTAATATCTTCCAATTTTAGTTTAATTTTTTGATATGTTTGTTGTCTTCTGTGTATTGTGTGTCGAATAAACAAATTTTCTACCTTTTCTATCAAATATCTCTAGCATTATTTTAGGTAGGTATATTAGAAAGACCATCGAATGGGTATCCAACACATTACTTATAGGTATTGATTCCTATGTCCAGCTATTGAGGAACGATGTTTTAAATTAGAGATAGGGCACTAGTGCTACCTAAATATTGTCTACAATGTCGAGTAGTATGTCCAGAAAATATAAAAACTATATATACTTAAATATATATTGAAAATAAAACACAAAATTGTGCATGTGTGCGTTTAGTGGAGTAGCTAAATTAAAGATCATTTTTTGCAGTGATTTTGTAGGCACGTAACATATCTATAATATAAAATATCCTTGTATTAAGGCTTTTAAGTTGATCGATTAAAAATAAAGCATAAATACAATGCATTGGAACTTCCCCACTCACTTCCGATTCGTCGTTACCAAGCTCACTGTACCGTGGCAGCATTCCTAAACATTCTATTGGAACAGTCGGCATGCTTCAGTACACGTCATTAACTTTGTTATTATGAAACTTGATATTTCACATCTATACTAATATAATAAAGCTGAAGAGTTTGTTTGTTTGTTTGTTTGTTTGTTTGATTGAACGCGATAATCTCAGGAACTACAGGTCCAATTTGAAAAATTCTTTCAGTGTTAGATAGCCCATTTATTGAGGAAGGCTATAGGCTATATATTATCCCCATATTCCCACGGGAACGGGAACCACGCGGGTGAAACCGCGCGACGTCAGCTAGTGTGATAATAATTGTTTAAGCAAGTAATTTGCATATTTATCACTCACAAAATAGTTATGAGAATGTTCGAGTATTTTAGAACTAAATTATATCCGCTGAAAATGTTGCGATTCACTGTTTTAAGTTTATACTTTACTCAGACGTTTCATAATGATGTTGATTTTCTTATATGAGTTAGGTATGTGCTTGACTTAAATATCTTACCTTATGATAAGTGAGTGTGATTATGATGAATCAAGACCTTGATGAATTAGAAATATAAACAGCTTTATGTTTCATGTTTTCAGTTCACCCCTCCAATTTATTTTTTAACGACAAACCTCTAACCCTAACCCCCTGCTCTTTCGTCCAGTTAGATTATATGGAATACAGGTAAATTTCTTCGTAAGCTTTAATAGAAAAGAAATATATTTATTATTATTTAAAAAATATCTAATATTAGTTGAAATTTATATCTAGCAAGTTAAAAGTTATCCGTGGTAAATCTCATCCAAATCAGTTTTAACCAAATCATTATTTACATTCTACAAACATAGAAACTTTAAGTTTTATAAGATTAGTAGAAATGTTTGTTGATGTAGCTATTATATAACACTAGCTGACGCCGCGCGGTTTCACCCGTTCCCGTTCCCGTTGGAATACGGGTATAATATATAGCCTATAGCCTTATTCGATAAATGAGCTATCACTGAAATAATTTTTCAAATCGGAACAGTAGTTCCTGAGATTAGCGCGTTCAACCAAACAAATAAACTCTTCAGCTTTATAATATTAGTATAGACTAGCTGACGCCGCGCGGTTTCACCCGCATGGTTCCCGTTCCCGTAAGAATACGAGGATAATATATATCATGTAGCCTTCCTCGATAAATGGGCTATCTAACTCTGAAAGAATTTTTAAAATCAGACTATTAGTTCCTGAGATTAGCGCGTTCAACCAAACAAACAAACTCTTCAGTTTTGTATAAATTAGTAGAGATAACAAATTAAGACTGTTCGTCTAGCCAAATGCAATAGCATACGAAATCTATACAGAATTGCGTTGTATGGATTGAACTGGAGGTACTCTAAAATAGATCCGAGGGGAGTCGGCTGGCAACTAGCAGCTTCCTTCCTGCGCCCATCCGGCGCGCGGCGTCGACTCTCACGACCCGCGCGGCATGGTGGATGACCACCACCGGATAGCCGGGGCCCATGAGTCAATAACCCGATAATTGTCCCATCCCTATAGGGTTCAATACCTTTTCAATAGCTAGTTGCAAGGACAAGCAGAAAGCCCATCTAATGTTAAGCAAAAAACCACCAGTGTTGGTATTGATTAAGGTTCGAGACCATTAATCATTATACTCCGCGCCACTAAACAAATCCCGTAGACGCGGCGTTAATAATGACACTCATTGTCATTTGGTAATGGAGGTCTTACTGTAATTTGTGCAGATTTTTGCCGCGGGACTTCTTTTGTGGCGCGGAGTCTATACTACAGCCTTTCTTGATGAGTACTGTTTACCAACAAACATATTACAAATGAGGGTTTAAATCACTAGTCATTTCACAACTAATAATAATTATAATTAACTTGTTCTTAAATTAATGAATATAAATTAGAATAATAAGCTTAGAACAATTAGATATGGCTAATATATTTTAAATAACATTTTATAAACAAACCATACATAATTTAAAATATTTTCTACCTTTATTTCTAATTTGTTTGTTGGTAAACAGCATTCATCAAGAAAGACTGGAGTATAGTGGCATAAATATCAGCGATTCGAGTCGAGCCTCGCAGATATGTTTATAATTTGTGTTTGTCTACAAAATTTGTAACTGAAGGTTGGAAGGAAGAAATCGCTACTTAGCCATAGCATCTTTACTGTGGCCATAGGTTTGTATGCTGATCTCTTCATAATATGTTTTTATTTTTCTTGTTTTTGTCAGTGTGATGTGCAAATAAAGTATATCTATCAATCAATTTTTATCATCATTTGATTGGCAATTATTTAAATAATATTCTCATAAATTTATCATTATCAGGCGATGGACGTTCACTCTTCCTGCGAGGGACCTCAACATTCAGCGATTTTTAACGTTAAATAACTGGGAAAGGAGCCTCGAAAAGTTGAATTTGGTCTAGTGCCGAAAGTAAAAACGCTTCTATTGTGATGTTAGATAAAGTTCAATAAAACTGTGACGGTAACGTTGAAAAGCCAAAGAAAAACATTTCCTTTATAGTTGTTCTGTTGTTTTTCCAAAAACTTCCAGGGATGAAAGTGTTATTACTATTTCTGTAAACCAAAAGTATTGAGGATAGTGTTCGTTAACGAATGCAACAGGAACTAATCGCAATGCGATGTAAACACAAACCAGTCGTATCCGTAACTACGTAAACAGGTACGTCTACTTCGCGGGGAATGCGTTTCGTCCTTTACACCTTTCGTGCACTGACGATTGATATACGAGTGTCTGGGGTTTTTAACTTTAACTTTAACCTTAAAGTACAACATTAACGGATACCCTGTTAGCACAGCTAAATATGCGCTTTTTAACCGACTTCCAAAAAGGAGGAGGTTCTACGTTCCGCTGTATGTTTTTTTTTTGTATAAAAGTATAAACGAGAGATGTGTTCGTGCTATATTATTAAAGTGTAAAAACACCAATGTTTACAAAGTACATACTCATGCTAAATTGTAGCTTTCTATTAGTAATAGACTTTGAGCTAAACCGCGGACAGACAGACAAGCTCTAAGGTTTCCTTGTTGACTACGGAACCCTAATAAAAAAGGGTTTTAAGCGGGCCTAGGTAAATGTATACTTCGTTCATCATCATCATTATCAACCCATATTCGGCTCACTGCTAAGCTTAAGTCTCCTCTCAGAATGAGAGGGGTTAGGCTTTAGTCCACCACGCTGGCCCAATGCGGATTGGCGGACTTCACACACGCTGAGAATTAAGAAAAATTCTCTGGTATGCAGGTTTCCTCACGATGTTTTTCCTTCACCGTTTGAGACACGTGATATTTAATTTCTCAAAATGCACACAACTGAAAAGTTGGAGGTGCATGCCCCAGGCGGGATTCGAACCCACACCCTCCGGAATCGGAGGCAGAGGTCATATCCACTGGGCTATCACAGCTCTCTAGTATTCTCAGCAGCTATCTAATATACATACTCATGTTAAATTATAGCTTTCTAGTAGTAACAGTCTTTGAGCTAAGCCGCGGACAGACAAAAAACAGACGGACATGGCGAAACTATAGAGTTGTTGTTGACTACGGAACCCTAATAAAAATCGGCCTAGGTCCACTAGGTCTAGGTAAACTTTATTACAAATATTCATCTACTTATTTAATCTTGCAACTAAATTAAGTGATTTAACAATAATAAATCGATCTTTCACGTGTGCGAGATATCCGCCATTTTATAGGTGCTAAAACTCCAAATAAATAAATCAATTTACCTCATGGTTAAATATTCAAAGTTTCATAGCATGAGGGCATTGCAGTCAATTAATGTTATACCAAAATTGAATGCCGCTATAAAGTCATACATATTATTGTTACTAAAAATATATGGAAACAAGTCAATTGACTTAATTTGCTGTACGAGGGGTGCGCTCCACCCCGTCTCGCCACTTGAGAGTTTTTGCGTTGCGCAGGCGCATAAATTGGACGCGACCGATAATTTTGACATTAACCAGTAGTAACTCTCAAAGTTTGGGGGAACAAGCCGTTTTGTGTCAATTTACGTGTCCTAAAAATGACGGATAACGTTATTACGATTAGTTAAAATTAGTTCTGAATTGTTTTATTATGCGGTGATATTAAATTAAGAGTTACATGAATACATTTGTTAAGTAGGTATAGCAAGAGAGGTCGTCAAAAAATCGTAAAGATATGTAGGTATACAGGCTAGCTGATGCCCGCGACTTCATCCACGTGATTATTTCCACAAATTGTTAACAAATAACAGCCAAATCCAGTGAGTAGTTTTTATGTGAAAGAGTAGTACAATACTAGCAGTACAATCGGTTTTTTGCACTTCTCGGAGGAATTATGGTTTCTTTGAACCGTATATGTGTAGGTATAATCCAGGACATAATTTATCTCCATTCTAAATTTCAGCTAAATCGATTCAATAGTCGCGACGTTAAAGAGTAACAAACATCCATGCAAACTGTTGTGTTTATAATATTAGTAGGGAGCAGGAAACTATCAGTATTTCGAAAATCTCTCAGAAACTAAAGGTTTTTTTTTCAGATCAAAAATTGGTTTTTTTTTTCAGATTAAAAATTAGCCAATGTGTTAATTCAGGGCATGCTTAATCTATCTCCAAAATCCAGCTTAATCAGTTTAATAATTCCATTCCAGTTCCATGGCGTATATAATATTAGTAGAAAGTAGGAAACTATCAATATTTCGAAAATTTCGCAGGAACTGTTTTTTTTTCGGATCAAAAAGTAGCCTATGTGTTAATCCAGGACATAATCTATCTTCATTCCAAATTCTATCTTAATCAGTTTCAGTTCAATAATCGCGACGTTAAAGAGTAACAAACATCCATACAAACTTTCGTGTTTATAATATCTTGATAACAGTAGGATTATGTAGATGCTAGATGCAGTAACAAAGTAGACAATAGAGTTACGCTCTAGTTCAGTTTGTTTGAATTAAACCTGTTACAACAAGCTAACGTAGGTTTAGATTAAAACCAGATAAATTAAGTAGGAGGGCAAGCCTCTTGTTTTGAAATTAAAAAAAAATATTTTTATTTATTTTTACAATTAAAAATTTCAATGTGTCTATTTTAGTTGTAGCAACTTAAAAAGTAAGTTCTCTCGGTAGGCCTTAGAATTTCAATTTTAATAGATACTGACAAACTTCAAAACTACTTTCACTAGGCATACAAGTCCTTAGAATTTTCATTTTAATAGATCCAAAATTGATTTAGTCTTTGATGAATTCGATGGTCGAGCCAGTTAGGATCAGATCTTCGTTATGTTATAAACGAAACGACACGAACGATAAGCTGACAAACTTTCAGCATATTTTATGAAATAACGAAGGTCTGGTCATCGCAGACTCTCAATCTAAAAGTTGCGTTGTGGCTAACTTCCAAAGAACTTGCTCTATACAAATATTTTAATTTTTATGGAAAAAATAGTAATAGTAGAGGAGCCCATGATGCTAATTGTAGGTGTACTCTAGCGTCATGGGGACCTATTAGATTAAGTACAACACACATTACTGGTTTCAGTTGTGACACGACGATAGAGTTTAACATTTCGGATTGTCTACGGATTTATTACTTTAAGTTGACATTTTTTTTTGATAGCCCTAAAGTCAACCACCTATTCGCTTTTACTTGGCACTTAAGAACATACATGTTGCAAGGTGTTTTATCTGCTTTGTTCGAGTGAATCACGAAATCCCCTCTTCGGCTCCCATATTATTAATAATAAAAATATCGTTGACATTCGTTCACCTATAATTTGCAACAAAATTGGCCTTGTTGCTATTTTGTATACAGTTGCCAAGTCATTTAGACATCTTAGTTATTTTGGAGTGTCGCGTTATAAATATTAACAATCTTAATGTGCAAATTTATCAAATGTTTTTGACCACTATTCATTAAAGGCCCCATATCTCGCAAAACAGGTTAAAGGTTGACTTGATGCGACTTAAGTTATCTGTTAGTAATTATAAACGTAAGATAGGTTTATAATTATTTCTGTATGGTAACCGCGATTCTTATTCGAGTACCCTTGGGTGCCTCTGTTATATTTATATAATTTGTATGTAGTTAATAATAATTGTACAAATGATTAACTACAAAACTTTTAGGGATCGACATTCAAACACGGAATTCTTACACTTGCCAAACCTATTATTGTAAAGATTTTTTTACTGTTAAGTCTGATTTGTGGGTCACACTGTTTTTATTTAAATCAAATAAGGACTAAGTTTACTTAGGAAAGTAAACGGAAAATGTGAAAAAGTGAAAAATATAAACACATTAATAACAAAGAATGCTTATATATTTCTAACTTGTCATCTAGGTGTGGTCAGAACATAAATTAGAATATTTATTATCATGATGATTAGGAGCGGAACCCTAATGCGTGACTTGACACTTGACCGCTTATTTTGCGTATCAACTGTGTATCAAAACAATGTGATTATAAATCTGAATTTGTCATTGTACCCACCTAGAAAAAGAATCACGCACTTAGCACGTGGGTAAATACCTGAACCTATTTGTTTAAGGGCTTAATTAATAATAGAACAGTACAATACCCTCTATGGTAAAGGTGTCGGACTCAACACCGAGGTTATGGGTTCGATCTCATTATTGGACTATTAATACTAATCACTCTTAAGACACAGTCCTTTCGACTAATTTGAACAGAACGGGAATATTGATCATTTACAAAAGATATGGCAAATATTTAAAAAAAACGGAAATCGAGTTTTTATGCTTCACCAGTCGTTATAAATAAAAACTTGTGATCCAGGTATTAAGTGAATAGCCTAAAGTTATATTTCATATAAAAAATCTACGTAACAAATCTTTAACAGTCTTATTACATATACTACTGTATTACCAGTATGTATTGTAATCTGTAAAATTGTACAATATCATTACGAAACACTTTGAATAGTCCAGTAATTAAGAACCTTAAAAAGTGATTTCCGGTAAAGAATAACATTATTCTGATATGGTTTTAGTAATACGCAACACGATAAAAATAAACAAATATAAAAAACGATAATAATAAAAAAACAACTTATCGGCTTCGAATAGAATTTTACGATTTGTTTGTGTAGTATCAACCACAATAATAAGTATAATACCTACTTGTACCTATAGTACTGTAGTTCTTAGTAACACGCGTATTTTGAGCATAAATAAAATTGATATGCGTCTTGGTAATTAAATCTTAGTAAACAGTTGATGTCAAAGTAATAAATAATTGATATTAATATGAACTCTACAATGTTAATGTCCCTAGTTGCATGTAAACTAATAACCACCTTACCTAAATCTGACGTGCTCAGTTCTGTGGATTAATTCACTATTTTGGTCTTTATTATCCACTTATTGAAGTGGTCAACAAAGTGTCATCTACATAGTATATGATATCCACCGTAAGTACCGAATGACATTTTGTAATTTGTATCATAGTATGTGGATGACATTTTGTCAAATGATTAGTTTTTAATTTTGATGGGTTGATAATAAAAACCATAATAGGAAATAGGCCAGCTGGTTGAGTATTTCTGACGTACCTACGTAAATGGTTTTTAGGTTTGCCATTAACGTAACCTACCCACGAATATTAATGACTTTATCTGGTGGAAATATTCAACAACATGCAAAATAACCTCCCTTAGGTTAAGTTCAACTGCCGCGCTCGAGTAAATCCCAAAATCTCCTCATCGGCTCCCCTACTATTGTAATTTTAATAAAAGATCCTCGTAGACAATCTTTATAATACGTCAATGTACCAAGATACTCGTACAATAGTACTAAGACCATTGAATTATAGTACATAGTAATTCAATGACCAAAACACAGATAATAACACAGAACACAGCTAAGCGCTTCTGGTAAATTAAATCAATATTCATTTATTTCAATTAGGCTTAGTTTACAAGCTCTTCCGAAACGTATGATAATCATTAGATAATGGCGATATTAATAATAAGTCAAACCTAACTAACCAACGCTCACACTGCACGGACCTACCACAACAATTTAAACATCTATGCAATTTATTTGTCGGCACTATCTAAAATTCATTAAGAAACTCTAAAATAGGAAATAAAGCGTGTGTTTCTCTCTATATTGACAGCCTCCGTGGCGCAGTGGTATACGCGGTGGATTTACAAAACGCAGGTCATGGGTTCGATCCCCGGCTGGGCAGATTGAGATTTTCGTAATTAGTCCAGGTCTGGCTGGTGGGAGGCTTCGGCCGTGGCTAGTTACCACCCTACCGGCAAAGACGTACTGCCAAGCGATTTAGCGTTCCGGTACGATGCCGTGTAGAAACCATTAGGGGTGTGGATTTTCATCCTCCTCCTAACAAGTTAGCCCGCTTCCATCTTAGACTGCATCATCACTTACCATCAGGTGAGATTATAGTCAAGGGCTAACTTGTAAAGAATAAAAAATATATATATATAATTACTGTCTACACTCTACACCGTAGTTCCTATGGCGTAGTGGATAAGTAAACCCCTGTTGCTCTTTTAGCATACTAACAAGTTACCTTAAGTCTATTTTAAAGAGTAATTAAGTATCACAGTTTAAACTGGCAACATTTAGATTTGGACAGTTGAGGTTGAAGGTATGGGCCCTTGAAACCTGCTACCTCTTAAAGTACAAACTATCAGGCTTTTATAAAACGAGGAATGTCAGAACAATAGGCTCGCGTTCTACGAATTCATTCTCAATTGCGTCAAAGAACTCTATAGCCTGGCGTGTGTGAATGTCTTCTTGTTATTTTGTTTTTCAATTAAATAATTGTCTAGTCTCTAGCTCATAGGATATATTAAAAATCATAGAAAACATACCTGCTGGACACTGCAGTCGGATCCGCAGCTCACATCAAAATGGCCGTCACCCGTTCGGTTCTGAAAGTAACAATAACAGTTTAAAAAACTAAAAAACACGCTTCTAGCACGCACTAAAATTAGAAGTGTACTTTTTTCTGACAGCAAACCCTTTCATTTGATACCCATATCATGGAGGTGCATTTCAATTAGCCAATCTACCATCTTGGGGAGGACGCCATATTGGATTTGTAATAACGTTTCGTATCTAGTCATGTATTGTCATCAGAGCGTGTGCAAAATTTATCCTAATCGAAGACCGGGAAAAGAGTCAAATTAAGATTCCAAAATTTTCTTACACACATACGAGTACTTGTAGTTGGTTACAAGTGAAACTAATTTAAGCGTGTTTAAAATTAAAAACAAATCGGATGTAATCAGTGATGTCCTACAACAGGTAACATTTTTGATAATAACCGAGTCGAATATCCCCCGGACACCAACCTGATCGCATCCGGTGTGCGCGCGTGCGCAACGAAGCGTGCGTGTGCGACATTAGGACGCGATCGTTTAGCCCGTGATAGATTGCAATTTGCAGGATGTGTAGGAATGTTATAACATTTATATGTATAAAAACCCGGCCAAGAGTTTCGTAGATCAAATTAAACTTTTATGCTGGGGCCACACTAACGGGAAACGCCGAGAATTAAGGCGTTAAACCGTAGTGTAGCCATGATTTAACGCGTTAATTTTCATCCGCATTAAGAATGGCGTTAGACGTTAAGCGATAGCTCTAGTGTCGGTATATCATTAACGTTAAGACTTTCATGTGTGGTACCTGCAATAAGGCAATACCTAATGCCTTAATTAACGCCTGACGGGCATTTACGTTTTCCCTTCGTGTGGCCCCAGCATTATAATGCAAAAATATCGATAGTGATACATACAATCACTGTCACACACTATGTGAAGGAAGCCAAAAATATTTTTTGGGAAGGAAGCCCAAAAATGTTTTTTCAAAAAATTCTGTAAATTCAGTTATTATCCCCTACAACACCACAAACTTTACCACTTTATAATATTAGTATAGAGTATACTCGTACATGAGATCATTTAAATAGCTAAATCAACTAATCCTTATTATTATAATAATTATCTCGAAATGAAATCAAAGAATGCCATTGTTTATTTCGATTAGGTACAAGTACCTACGCTTCGATTAGGTAGTGTAATAAGTGTAAAACTATTTAAAAAGTTTTAGTAGTAAGCAGTAACGCATCTTCATTATAAATTAAAATAAAACAGACGTTGTAAGTTATATTTACATAATTATTTTTAAATGCAGTTCTCATGTTTTCCTAAGCTTGACTAATATTATAAAAAGTAAAGTTTGTGGTATTGTATGTAGTTGTGATATTGGGTAATTTCTGGATTTACTGAACCGATTTTACAAATTAGTTTAGCTCGTTATTTTGGTGTGTTAAAGGTTATATTAACCTATATTCCCACGGGAACGGGAACTATACGGGTGTAACGATAAACCAATAATAACCAAAGAAGCTGATATAGCTACCTATCCTACATGTTTTTCTCAGCTTGTTCTAAATTATATAAATAATCTGACTTAATTATACCGTGTTGCGTTGAGAAATCCCAAAAAGTGAACCTCAAACTATCGCATTACGCGCACCCACACAAGTGCGCGAGGACCGCTGGTTCCGCTCACACGCTCGCAAAAAACGTTCAAAAAACAAAACAGACGACCTGTTAACTGTTACATACAAACAACTCTATTACTATTTTATTTTTTACTGTACAAGTTCTAGAGAATTTTGGACGAATCCAACCAGGAAAATTAAGAATATTTTCTACTACAGAGCACGACGGTGTCGTAGACTTTCCAAATACAAAATTCAAAAGCTAATACATTTTGAGTCAGTACGACACGAAGCGTAATTTTCAGTATTATTCAAATTAAATGGCGTCTAATGTTTCTAACTTTCTAACTGTTCACTTTAAAAAAATAAGATGGAATATTTTTTTATATGTTTTTTTTGGATTGGTTATAATGATATCAATTTTCGCTATTTTTGGTAGTGTTAAATCTTGAAATACAAATTATAAAAAAAGTCTCTATATGCAGATGTCAAGGAGACGCGTGTCGTTTGGTTTTTATGGGTTTCACTGACTTCACCACGCTGCTTGTACAGACTCATACAAAGTTTATAGTTTCCATTAAAAAGTTTAAGTTTGAAGTGATTCGTCAATGTAAAAAAATTATTAATTAATATTCATTATACATATATGTACTAGGTAGTACATGATTTTGACGATTCATCAAAATTAATTGTACAAACCATAAAAATTATTATTATTATTTTATTAGAAACTTAAGCTAACTAACTACTAACGGCTTGGCACCGAATTCAAACTGATTATGATATTTGAAAAAAAACTATTTATATTTTTGTTTGATACTGTTAGTGTCACGTAACGTAAACGCGAATTTCTAAGGAATTGAAACAGCACCATCTAGTGGCACTACTGCACAACTGTTTCAATTCCATAGAAATTTGCGTTTACGTCAACGTGATAGTAACAGTATGAAAATATTGAAAACTCCCACTAGGCACACTGCACTGTCCCAGTTAGGTAGCGTGCTACTGTAAGTAGTAACCCAAGGCCGCTCCATGTGTTGCGAACAATACAGTTGTGGCACGCTCCTCTATATTTAGCAATCTCGTTGATTACCGGATAATTGTCAACAATTAGTTGTGCGTTGAACTTGCACAAGCGCCTGGTATGAGCAGTTTTCTTCGCACTACAATTACACTTTTCTGACTTCCGAGTGTTTGAGTCATTGGTAGAGCCTCTACAAATGGTCTAACTTGACGTTTCTTATGTTGTAAACTAAGCTTACGTGAAATTAACTTAGATTTGGCGTTGGAATATTAAAAGACTTTTATGACCAACTTCCCGCGACTTCGTCCGCCCTCTTTAATCTGGCCCTATTGCAAAATCCGTTCTTAGCAGATGTAGACCTGCTAACTGTAGATTACCTCCCTGCCAAATTTCATCTTTTTACGTCAAGCGGTTTTCGAGATATCTTGATGAATTACCTTTTGCATTTATACATTAAGATTATCCCGTATTAAGAGTGTTTATCCGAGCCTTTATCATTTCAACTGTGGGCCTCATACGTCCTTTAGCGAATGATGGAGCGAGCTGCGCTCAGAATATCGAATCAGAATCGAAGAGATCGGCAGAAGAACCATAAAAAACAACGTCAAAATTATTTTTTTTAATTAGACTTAGTTAACAAACGCTTTTGAAACGTCAGGTTATTAGAAATGATGGTATTAAAGTCGAAAACTTGAAATTAAAGTTACATAGACACCGTAATAGGTCTACGACTCGAATCCATTGCCGAATGCCACTTAGCAATGGGCGGGGCATACACGTATAGCCGATTGACGCTGGGGTCACAAATTACGGGACAACTCTACACAGGAAAGCGATGCGTTGACCCGCCTCTGCGTGGCTGACACTATCAACTAACAGGAGCTTCTGGTTGCTGGCATGGCGGTTCAAGATCGTGGTATTTGGGAGAGTCTTTAGAGACCTTTTTCCAGCCCAGTTGTGGACTTAATCGGCTGATAATGTTTTTGATGATGATATGTAAAACTCATGTCTTTATGATTAGTTTTTACTGTGATTGGGATAACAAACGAATAATTTTAAACAGCGTGGCGTATGCTAGTATTTAATGTACCTATTATAAAGGTAGGAACTGATTTATGTTATTTATTTCCGTAGTAATTGTCAAGCCGTTCTTCCCTTGTGTGATTAGCAAATAACGATAACCTCTCTTTCTACATGAACTTTTCGAAAGCACTTTCGAAAAGACAGGTATTAAATAATGGTGATAATAAATATTCGAAAACTTGAAATTAAAGTTACAATGGTTCCAAAACTATCTTTAGTGTTGTTCTTATTAATTGATTATGAAACACGGTTAAAACTCACGTGATATTAGGTCGGAGTATGCCCTACTAATTTCGGGGCCCTTAGTCATGAGCTGGTTCTTGCATCGCGGGACGATCCAAACTGAAACTAGTCGGGCATACTCCGTCCTAATATCACGTGAGTTTTAGCCGTGTTTCATAATCAATTAATATTCGTATTGTTTACATACATAACTGGACAGTAACAGACCTGGAAAGGGCATTTCTCGCTGCAACGCGCCACAGCTTCCGCTCCAAATTTCTCGGTGACGGAGCCGTAATCGCAGGCAATTGTGCGAGCGGACAAAGCCAATCCGAACACTGACAACACTAGCCATTTGTGCCAATTCTGCGGCGGACTCATTGTGCCCGCCATTCCAGTCGCCGATCACACAAACACACAAAACATGACTTGTTTATAACATTTTATATCATAGCTAAAAATATTTTTTTTTATTTTTCAAATCACTGTTATGTATGACGTGAAAAAAAAACACGCGCGTCGGTAACGTTCGAAATTTGAAATGTTTACGGGTGTGTTTACATGCGCGCGCGCAACGAAAGCTACTGTCGCACTGACTGAGTACTGACAGCGCGCCGCCCGACGTCGCTACGAAACGCTACGGTTGGGCGCTACGCCCTATTATCCTTTACCTGCCGTGTCATTAACAAAGTGATTTTCATTAGCATGTTTTACGAGACTGTTTGCGTAACAGTAGTTTGATGATATCCACACTCCGACCAATGGGGATGATGACTAGGTTTGAATATATTGATTTTAATTATACATTCGGGTAAATAAGGTCAATGTTAACTAATTTATACATAAAAAGCAAAGATTGACTGGATATTTGCAAAATAAAATAAGATTATAAAATTTCAAAATCTATTAAAAATATTTTATCGTAATTAGATGAAAATTCATACAGTTTTAGCTTCCTTGCATTAAATGTGACATTTTTGAACATATGAACTATAAACATAAACGCAGAAATAACAAATATATTAGTAATTTTATTTAAACGCCCTTACAAATCTAACGATCATTAATTGCCTACGACGTCATAAGTTCGTGCCATTTTGTATGGGGCGTTTTTCAGGGATCCGCGACAGCGCCGCAAATCTGACACTTTAAATCTCTGTAGCTCCGAAAGTAATGATCGCAGATACCCTGTTACTTTTACAAAATTGCTTTACTATTAGCATACTTTTAATTTATATACAATTTATAAAACTGTCATCATCCCTATTGTATATAGTGCACAATTTTTATAAATCAGTAAAGCGGGACTCTGTGCGACCAGACCTTTGTCATTTTATAGACGATGAAACTATATTAATTCATGCTTCTAACATAGGAATCGCAAGTCCGGTATGCGATTCAGTTTGACGAGCGCAGGACAGTGCATTATAGGATGTCTTGTTTGTATGCACTATATTTCCGCTGTTATCCGATGTTATCGGGTGGAGTTCCCTTGCTTTGAAGAGCACGTTAAGCCGGTCCCGGATAATAGCATCAACATTTAAATGCACAGAACATATAAATCACTAAATCAGTGATTTATATGCATCTTACAAGCCTTCAATACGAACAGCAGGCTTGTAAGACGGTTGAAGTGGTAATTACCACTTCATAGAACGGCACTTTGTAGGGCGCGTTCCTTGTAAAGTGTTAGCCTCCATTCGCACGAGCGTTTTTTAACGGGCGTTAAAAAAGCGTTCAAATAGAAAAAAATGTATTCCGAAGTATACGTTCACACGTCAGCGTTTTAAAAACGACGCTTTTTTTCGAGCCGTGTCGCATTTTAAATTTTGGGCGTTGAAAATAGACCTTCATTTAATTTCATACTATATGTATTTGAACGCTTTTTTAACGCTCGTGCTAATGGGAGCTTACTCTTTTTTCGTTTACCAACAGGTGGGGTATCTGCTTGGTCCATCAATTAAGTAGTCATAATTTTATAATAAGCCTAAAAAATACTACTAATCTACTACAGGTTCAGGCCTCCCTCCTTATAGAAGGGATATGGAGCTTAGGTCCACCGCGGGTTGGCAGTATTTGGGTGATAATATAAATTAACGGCCACTATCAGATGTTAACGTTAGTAACCGGGACGGCAACGTATTCTGTGTGGTGTAACACCACCAATTTCCTTCCTGAAAGTTTCTTGGAAAAAAGGAAATAAACTCAGTATCTCATAAAGCCCAACCCAAGGTTCGAACCCAGGACGCCGTACTCCAAAACCACGTAGGATATTCATTAGACCGACGAACTACGTAGAATATTATAACTCCGTAGAAAAAAAGAAAGAAAGAAGATAGTTCGAAGAGCCTATGGTCGTCGGGGTCCCAAAGTACTGGAATGGCTACCTCGCACTGGCAGTGTTGGTCGCCTCCCACTAGGTGACCCGTGGACATTAAGCGGGTTGCAGGGAGCCGCCGGATGCTGGCGGCTCGTGATGTTTGGAAGTCCATGCAAAAGGCCTATGTGGACGTCTAGCAGTGGATGTCTATCGGCTGATGATGATGATGATGATAAAGAAGATAAGCATTCCCGAATCATTTTCCAAAAAATTAACATCTGGGTATTCCTACTAATATTATAAACCCAAAAGTTTGTATGGATGTTTATTACTCTTTATACTCTTTTGATGCGATTTGATTGAAATTTGGAATGGAAATAAATTTTACTTTGGATTAACACATAGGCTACTTTTCATCCCGGAAAAATCCATGGTTGCCGCGAGATTTAAAAAAAACTGAATTCCATGAGGACGAAGTTGCAGGCGTCCGCTAGTAAATACAAATTGTGCCAAAAATTGAATCACAATATATACACACTTTATAAAGCTACGCTAAGCTATTAACAGTACCTACCTAAAATAATTCGAAGCATCAGGATTTGTAGAAGATTTCTATTTCACTCAGTTAACCTCTTTGATCCTAATACAATAGTTTACGACGCCGCATCTCAAAGCAAGGCCACTATCGGCCCCAACAGCATCTAACACCACGTTACGTTCAATTAGTTAACTAAATAACTACCAGCCTTCCCACGCTTTAACTGCATTCCGCGCGCTCAATGATTTCATCTCTGTTTCTAAGCTTATGGACATGATAACGGCCTATTTGGCTGTAATATAGTCGTTTATCTTTATTATCTATACTAATATTATAAAGCCGAAGAGTTTGTTTGTTTGTTTGTTCGATTGAACGCGCTAATTTAAGGAACAAACAAACACACTCTTCAGCTTTATATATTAGTTCTGGTCCGATTTGAAAAATTTTTTTGATGTTCGATAGCCCATTTGTCGAGGAAGGCTATAGGCTATATATTATCCCTGTATTCCTACGGGAACGGGAACCACGCAGATGAAACCGCGCGGCGTCAGCTAGTTCTACATAATTTGATATTTAGATTATTTGAGTACTGGATCGTTTTTGTATAAATCAACTTTTACATGCACCTATTAAAAAAGATCTATTAATACGTATACGTACGTAAATACGTAGGTAGGTACTTAACTAACTACGGGCAGATGTAATAAATAATGTTTTCATCTAACTTTAATAAACTTACTTGGGTCCTTTTTATATAATTACTAGCGGATGCCCGCGACTTCGTCCGCGTGAAACTCGATGTAAACTTTCAACTACCCCTACCCTACCCCTACCCTACCCCTACCCTACCCCTACCCTACCCCTACCCTACCCCTACCCTACCCCTACCCTACCCCTACCCTACCCCAACCCTACCCCTACCCTACCCCTACCCTACCCCTACGCTACCCCTACCCTACCCCTACCCTACCCCTACCCTACCCCTACCCTACCCTACCCCTACCCTACCCTACCCCTACCTTACCCCTACCCTACCCCTACCCCTACCCTACCCCTACCCCTACCCTACCCCTACCCTACCCCTACCCTACCCCTACCCTACCCCTACCCTACCCCTACCCTACCTCTACCCTACTCCTACCCTACCCTACCCCAACCCTACCCCTACCCTACCCTACCCTACCCCTACCCTACCCCTACCCTACCCCTACCCTACCCCTACCCCGTTTTCTAATTATTATTAATATGAACTTTATACAATAACAATAAAGCTCAAATTGACTACGTTTTAGTTACAAATCATTTGTATGTATAGTTTTTAATTAACAAATAAAATATAAGGGTTGATCGTAGAGGGGTGAAAATTTAGGGTTGTATGTATTTTTGTATGCTGTGTCATAAAAAAATAAAAACAAAAAATTTTGCCTAAAAAATAAAAAAAAAATTTAGGGGTGGACTACCCTTAACATTTAGGGGTTTGAAAAATAGATGTTGGCCGATTCTCAGACCTACTAAATATGCACAAAAAATTTCATCAAAATCGGTCGAGCTCAATGTCGAACACCGCGACACGAGAATTTTATATATTAGATCTTCTTAATGCACATACTTATGGAATCCCAGAAATATTACAAACCCGATAGTTTAGACCCCGTCGTCGTCATCAACCCATATTCGGCTCACTGCTAAGCTCAAGTCTCCTCTCAGAATAAGAGGGGTTAGGCCAATAGTCCACCACGCTGGACCAATGCTGGTCCTCGAGGTCTCTTTCTTTCCATTGCCAGTGATCACCGCTTTTCTAAGCTAGCTTCTGCTCTCCTGGCAATTGCCCAAGTACCTACTCGAGTATCCTCTGAAAACAGGTGGTGGACAGTCTCTTCGAGATGTAAAGTTGTTTAGCACCGAAACATTGGTTCAATGTGCTGTCCATGGAATATGGAACACTCATCTCCAGCACTACATCTCGAAAGCGCCTAAGCGATGCCGAACTGAAGGATAGTCTACATTAAATTGGATAATGAGTATAAATAAAATAATTTTTGAATCTATTTTTTTTAAAGTATATGAATTTGGGCTTTTCTTATGAAGTACTTAAAATAAGCTTGAAACAAGGTTCATATCTACGTTGTTTAATTAGTTGCAGAAAATGTGGTTACCGTAAAATGCTCCAACTTTGCCTTGATTTCGGGGTTTTTTAAAAATAACGTTTTAGTTTTAAGAATATTTTAGGTTATTTTGGTCAAATATGCAAGATACAACTTTAACCTATTGGTTTAGAGTCAATAATCGCTTGAAACCAGAAAGATGAATGAGAAATTGCGTTCTAAAGAACTAGGCAATGTAACTGTCGAAACACTAACATTGCCTAGCTACACATTTTTATTATTTACCTACCTTAGCAGTGTATAAATATACAAATCTACTAAAGAGTTCGTGTATTTTCATGCCATATACGCAAATTGATCCCAACAACCTTATATTTATTTTTAAGTCGGTAGGCAAAGTTTTGTATGCTAGAAGTTATTTTAGGGATTTACCAAGGGCTGTCACAAAGAAAAAGGACATAATATAATCAAATAATTTAATTATCTTTTTTACATTTATATTGTAGCACACAATTATAAAATTAACACTCATTGAGGATTCATATTTATTGCTTAGGTAACTACCTAATTAAATAAAACTATTTGCGGTGGTAACATTATTATATAAAACTTAAAAATAATATAGTCTCACAAATAAAATGGAAATAAGGTATCAAGATTATAGATTATTAGAAAAAATTATAATTCTAAAGGAACTTTTTTAAAAATATTTCAAAAGTAAATACCATCTTCATCAAACATAATAATATACTCTTCGGGAGTTTCAGAAATTTGCAGAAGATCCACAGTTTTTACGATAGAATCTTCTGGTATGACATCCTTGTCGGTGACCCGTTTTGGTTTAATGAATTTTAAATTATCTTTACTTTGTTTTCCGACTGATTTGTAATATGATATAGCGTATGTTTTTTTATATTATCAATACTGTCTATTTTACCGATGTAATATTTCCATAAATTGCGTTGAAAATATCTAGTCAAAACTTTATCTCCTACATTGAAAGCTAATGAATCTTTATTTTCTAGTTCAGTCTTTTTTAGTATGTCGTTTGGTTTTGATTCTCTTTTATCTCGTTTTGTTTTGAAATCATCTTCATTTTGATCAATCAACGTTTTGAAATCATCTTCGTTTTGATCAATGACTTCTCTTTCATAAGTAGTCATTTCACTCACCAGATTTCTTTTTCCTTCTTCCTTTGACTCTTTGATGGTTTTATTTATTTTCTCTGTAATTTTATTGGGATTTTTACGATTTTTTATTACATTGGACATATTTTTATTATCTTTTTCTGCAAAATTATATTTTTGTAAACTATTTTTGTTATTTGTCATTTCAATATTATTTTCCTTATCAGTTTGGATCCAACTGCCTGATACATTGTCAAAAATGTCATCATTATCACTATCACTTAATGTATTAATATCAAAAATGTCTGAATCACTATGTGAGCTCATTTGAACAACGCTTTCACACGTGCTACTACCTGAAGCTAATCGCATTCTTTTCTTTGGCGGATTTTTCTTTGCAACTTTTTTTTTCTTTTTAATAAACAAATCGGTGTCCTTATCAATTTTGGTTAATTTTAATGGTACCATATTACTTATATTGTAGAACGCTTTATTATCTTTAGAAAATCTAACTTCTGAAAGAAGTTTTATTTTTGAAGGTTTAGGGGATGGTGGAGTGAAGGATAATTGAATTTCGTTTTCATTAATGTTTTCCATACATTCGTTTTTATTGTCCAAGTTATTTATTTCACAAACTTTTTTAGTGGGCTTTCTTTTGGTTTCAGTTGGTTTTTGGCTTATTATTGCATCTTCCCCAGAAACTGATTTCCCTGGAGTTATTTTCAATTTTTGGTTCCTACCTCCTAACATTGGTTTCGACTCTCTGGAAGCTTTCAGGTACTCTAGAAGAGTGTGATCAAATTTTTGCCTCATCTGTCCGGTCTCTTCAGGTATATTTTGAGTAACTTTTGATGCATTAAAGGGAAAAATTCCAGCAGCTTTAAAACCACTTTTTAAATTGTTCTCGTTACTTATTTGTAGTTTATCTATTAATTGTTTTAGTAGCTGTGGAAAATGACATTTGTTTATAGTTGCAGCATTTTGATTTGCTAGTTTATACTGCAGCAAAATCGTTCGCCAGTGTTTCTTCATTGGACCGAAAAATGATAAATCTAACGGTTGAGTGAGGTGAGTAGCGTTTCGCGGCAAAAACACAAATCTTATATTGTGTTCGCGGCATAGTTTTACAGTAGAAACGCTTATATGTGATGATAAATTATCGCCAATAATAACTTTTGGTCCATCTAAGCCAGTCGCCCAGAGTAGAATAATTTGTTCAAACCAGTCGTCGAAACATACCATGTCGAACCAACCTGATTTTGTACGATTGTATCGACAGCCTGAAGGACCATCTAGACACCAACGACTCCACAAATGCTCGGCCTTGTAGACTACGTATGGTGCCAAACATTTTCCATCAGCAGTGCCGGCAAACATAATTGAAACCGAGCTTTTGCTAGAGTTAACTACCCTTTCAGGGTGCTTTATTCCTTTTTTGAATATCGCTTTATTGCAACCAGGGTCGTCGCTCAGGTTAGTTTCGTCGTAATTGAGTAAATTCGACGGAGGTACATTTGCAATTTCAACTTCTAGGTGTTTGAAGTATTCATTTAACTCGGCAACGGACTTTGATGCGCGACTTTTCTTTATGTTCTGCGTTATACGTTGAGTCATTTTATGCCGTCTTAAAAAATTACGTGCCCAGCGTTCCCCGGGCATCTTTCCATGAAAAATATGTGATTTTCCATTATTTTCTAAGTGGTGATACACCACGATACGTAAATCTAATAAGGTTAAGGGACTGCCAAATTCAGCTGATACTTTCACAGTATCAGCTATTAGGATTTCTTCTTCTGCGCTTAGAAGTGTAGGATGACCTACAGCTTTTTGGTGATGATCATTGCATTTATTCAAAATTGTTCGCCTGGGTATGCCAAATTGCTTCTCTGCTTCGTATGACGATATTTTTTTTGATTTAACTAGATCCACCGCTACGTTTAACATTTCGGCAGAGTAATTAACGTATTGGCGAGGCATCTTCAATTACTACAAAAAAGGAAAAAAAATATGTAAGAATTGGATAATTTAATACTAGCGGACGCCAGCGACTTCTTCCGCGTAGAATTTTTTTTTTTAAAGTATTGTGTGTTAATTCATACTATAATCTATCTCTAGTTCAAATTTCAGGTGATTCGGTTCAGTAGTCGAGTGAAAGAGTAACAAACATTTACACCATCAAATTCATCAGGTTTTCGCAAATCTCGAGAGTCCATGGATGTTTTCGGAATAAAAAAGCATAGGTATATGTGTTAATCCAGAGTAAAATCTATTTCCATTCCAAATTTCAGCCAAATTGCTTCAGTAGTAGCGGCGTTAAAGAGTAAAAAACATCCAAACAAACATACATCCATACTAACTTTCGTTTTTATAATATTAGTAGGATAGGTACATAGATAGATTATGACATTAATAAAAATAGCAAACATTTTGACAACAAAAATTGAAAAGTTATTCTCCGTTTTAACTTAACTCGAATATGAAACCATGTGATTTGACTAGTTCTATCTTAAACTGAAAAGTAGCAACCCTAGCCCTAGGCAAAGTTTCGTCGCTCTTTTTTAAAAGGACAGCATTTTGATATTTTCTTAATTTTACATCAATAAAATCGTGTTTAAAGCGCAAATCTTCGATAGAAAGACGGAAGATGAGTTATAATATAGTATAAGTCTTTGAAATCAGTATAAATATAGTAAAATACTCACAAACTAAAAAGTTTTCGCACGCACAAATGACCGGCGGCCTCCATTTACCAATTTTTGAAGCTCACTGACAATTTACAAATATTATACCACAGACAAAAGTTAGTGTTGCCACGCGTTATAATAACTCGTCCAGTTTGGAAATGATAGATATAATACTTTACTAATAAAATGAAAAAAAACACAACAGGCAAAGTAGGGCTAGGTCGGCAAAGATGCGGCATCTTACGGTAGTTGTTACAAGTACGAGTAGATCAATAAATTCGTTGTAACTTAGCTCCATCTATTTAAAATGTCGTTAACGATTTCGTCATTGTGATCGTGACTTGTAACATTGAATATCATAGTCACGGTAATGATACTGACTGTTACAGTAAGATGGCGTAAGCGAGACTCGGGAGTCTCAACCTACATCGAAGTTACGTAATAGACATAGAGAGGGCGTTACGTGGCGTTACGACTAACAAAATATTGCGATATTATAATAGATAATATAATATACCAACCAAAGATTTTATAATAGAGATATGTCTAGCGCGTTAAAACTGAGGTGAACAAAAGCGGCAAATTGTCTTAATTTCATTGAGTCGCATACACAGAATAAAGAATGATACAGAATGAGTCTTTGCAAGCAGCGCGGTGAGGCCGGTGAAACCCATGTACAAACTTTTTTCATAATATATTTTCATATATTTCAAGATTTAACACTAACATCAATTACGTTAATCTAATTAGTCACTAAATCTTATTAGGCTAACGCGATTTTCTTGAATAATATTGAAAATTACTCATGCGACGTATTGAGAATACCTATATTAGTTTTTTTATTTGTATTTAGAATGTCTACATCACTGTCGTGTATTACAATGTCGAGTTGTTTGTTTGTTTTATATAAACGTAAAGTATAATGTAAGTAAACACAAAATTGTACATGTGTGTGCTCAGTAAAGGCGCTAAATTCGGATCACTTTTTGCGGTGATTTTATAGTCATGAAACATGTCTACAGTATAAAATGTCGTTGGATAATACAACACAACTATTTGCTTTAACTATGATAATAATTCAATACAAATTATACATTACATTACTATAGTTAATTAGATTGCCAATCATTTGAACCTGTTTAGCAATAAAGTAGATAACATAATATAATCTATTTGTCCAGTTATCATATGAACTGTAATATTATATATGTTACTAGCGGACGCCCGCGACTTCTTCCGCGTGGATAACGATGTTAACATTTAAACCCTATTTCACCCCCTTCTATTTATATTTTTATATGTTTTATAGGTATATAATAAATAATGCACTAATCATTTTACAAAACTATAACTCAAAAAATTAACGATTTATATTAATACAATTTCCATCCCTTATTTTTAGTATTTTTCTAGTAGGTAGTACAAATGTAATTTGAAAAATGAAGGACTTTTCATACAAACTTTCAACCCCTGTTTCGCCTCTTTCTGATTTAATTTTCGCGACAAAAGCTTCTACGTTATTAAGGTCTCAAATCGTGACAAGTTTCATTTAAATTCATTCAGTAGTTTTAGCGTGATCGGGCATCACGCTGAAACTACTGAATTAGACATTCAGTACTTTCAGCGATCATGATCAGTCAACAAAAATAAGGACAGACACAAAAAATAAATAAAAAATATTTTTGGCTTCAGTACAAAATATCTTCAATGTACAGACTTTGACCTGTTACACTTTTATTATAAGTATAGATAGATTACTCAGGCCACCACAGAAGATATATGTAAAAGCATAGTAAGTGCTAGAACTAAGGTTGGGCTTACTGGAAAAGTCATTAGGTACGAGCATAGACTGAGAGCCTACGATAGCCAGACGTACCTCATTTCAGGAAGGCTTACAGTTTATCAGCCCACGCTTCTATTCACGCTTCGGTTTTAAGGCTCCAAATCCTTAACTATCCAAGTATAGAACGCATTTTTTTTGATATTTTGTATTCATGAGAAATCATGTCTCCAGTCGCCAGAGCTTTGATTGTGGCAAAAGATTTGCTTACTAAACTATTACTTAGGCAAGCGCTTGGGTGCAATCATGCTTGCCTAGAACATGCCCATTCACTCTTGACTTGAAAATACCCATGGTGGTATAGAAAACAGAAACTGGAAGGGCATTCCATAACTTCGCAGTGAGGAGCAGGATCGAAGAGCCGAAATGCATGGTCATCTTTACGTTACGTTTGGATGCAGACCTCTTCGATGCCTATTTCGATTCGACTCTATGATAAAAAGGTGAAGAAGGACTAGGACTAGGAAGAAAGTAAGTACTAAATCAAAAAGTTCCTGGGCGCACTCTCCGAATAAATCCTGTAGAAAAACGTTGTTTTCCCATTCTCTAGGAACCCAAGTCACTCTAAAATCCTCAGATTTTTTAAATGTGTACATTTTAGCTATTAACCTACTCCTCTATATGTTGGTCTGGTTGAGTACCTATATCTGAACATGATTTTTTTTTTCTGTTGCCCTAAGCCTAAACGTACCTATCAACCGGAGCTCATATTTGGTGGAGGTCGGTACTCAACAACATGCAAGGTGTCCTGCCTTTAGTTAATCTGCCGGGCTTGAATAAATCCCTCTTGGGCTCCCCTACTATAATAATTTCTACAAATCTAGAATAACAAGTGGGTACCTACGAGTATATGGGTAGGATAAAAATTTGTACGGATTAAGATAAAGCATGTTTGACATTATTATTTCACTTGTTGTTTTATTACTTTATCCGTTGTCGTTTTTTTTTAATCCACGGAAAGCTTAAACAAGGATAAGGTACCTAATGATAAAATAACATTAACATTAATTTTGCATAGCTCTTTGTTACTAACCTATTTACGTGTAAAAGTCTTCGTTTATTTTTCCCTGTTAAAAGAAAAATGAAAATCTATACAAAGAAAACTTTTGTTAACGATTTTGTTCCATCTAGGTATTCTTGTATGTTCTAACACCTATTCACTTACTTAAAAACGAATATTTGTTTTATTTTAAACTAGCCGATAGCCCGCGGTGTCTCCCGTTCTCGTAAGGTTGGGGGATGAAATTTTTATATTTTTTTAAATTTTAATTAATTTTCATCACGGTTTATTATGTAAGAGCGGAGCCTTCTGTCACATGAGTTTACAACTCTTATACAGAAGCCTAGCCTTTAATTATTATTTGTTACTGATTGATGTTACCAAAATAAATTATTTTATTTTTTTATTTTTAAAAAAACACTCATTAAATATTAAAAATTAACGTGGCTTTCTAGAGGTAAAAGATTTTTAAAAATCGGTCCAGAGATTAACCCCTCTACAAAACCTTGAACTTTATACCTCTATATAATTTTAGTAGGTAGATATAGATACTAGATAGCCTCTTATTAGTGCGCATATAATACCTTATTTAATGTAGTTTAATGATGTTAGTAAATATTATGTGTTGGGTATTTACTGGGGGATGATAGGAATCAAATTAATTATTTATTTAATGGGTCATAAAATTTATTGAAGATAAGTAAAAGCTATCGTAGTAAATAAGATAGATAGGTTACTCGAGTCGATAATAAAACGCAATAGTAAATAATTCAATAAACTAAATGTAAACAATTACATAACACGTGGTTATATCTGCGTTCTCAAAGTCAATAGTCCATTCCTAGTTGGTAGCAGTCCAAGTAACATTATTATAATATCTAAACGTGCCAAAGAAAATCTACACAAACCCAGTGGAAATAATAAGACGGTGCCTATAATACAAACTGTGCTAGGTATTACACTATCGCTCTAAGAAACAACAGTGTCTAAGAAAACTCGAGTAAAATAGTATAGGCACATAACGCCCCCCTCACAATAATCGATATAAGAATTATTGTCTTTAATGTTTATAGAGTGCCAATATAATTGCGGCAATTCACGGTGTCAATTTAGATAAAGATTGTTATTGTGTAACTGAAGATAAAAGGATTTTATTGACAGGAGGCTATAGAAAGACGTGTGGAAAATATTCTAGTCATTACGCTTTCAAGTGTGGTACTCAGTGACTGTATTTAAAAGGCGGAAAACTACAATGGATTTGGTGGATTTCAAGGTATGCAAACATTTTATTATAATCTCATAATTACAAGCGAACCGTGAAAATGTAGTAACAATTCGTGCTGAAACTTGACAAGTCTGCAGTAAATAAAGAAAATGATTACGTAATATTTGCACACACTCAAACACTAGTACTATATACTTTATACTATAGTACTAGGTAGGGATTTGCTTATAGTTATCGTAAAAATATGTTCAGTATAAGAAGAAAAAAATGTAAAACCGTTAATAAATTAAATTAAATGAATCCCCTGCTCTAAATTAATCATCTCGCAAAAAATAACTCTTTGTAAGTATTTATTATTTAAAGTGATAAGCGATGCTATTTACAAAAATAAATAACTGCCAGCCAATAAAGCTTTTATATCAGAAATTTCTTTCTTGAAAAAAACTGAAGATAACACCGGATAGACTTATCCGATATTCATAGAAAAGGCCCGTTTCCCGGTTCCCGGCCAAAAATCGATTCATCCATTTGATATATTTACGACATAACAGTCAGACATACAAATACAGAGAGAGCCTTTAGGTCATTGCAATCAGTGCAGAAAATCATAATTATTAATTTAATTTTGGAAAAAAATCCATTATAATTTTCCTGAAACTACGTTAGCATTTCAATATTCACGTGCTCTACCACCTGAGTACACTTGGGTCTACCTAGAGAATGGCTTTTAGGTATTTTACTTTTATTTTTATATATTATATTAATACGAGTACCTAAAGGATAACCTAAATTAATTATCTTTCTACTAGAACTTTCTCTTAACTTTCGTACTTAAGTAACTTTGGCACCTACTAATAAAAATGTAGCTAAGCAAGTTTCATAAAAATTCAGTAAAAAATTCGTAGAGGTCGAATGAAGGATCGTCTGTAGCATTTCGTAGGTACTCGAAGGTAGTACCTAACTTTATGTATGTATTCATGGTAATAATATATATAAATATATATATATTATTACCATGAATCTCTCATGGTAAGTCCAATTATTTTTAAAAATGTCTATCAACCATGAATGAAAAATTAGTGAGATATTATTTTCCTCTATTTATATTTCTTACATAAAACAATACTAAAGTAGGTTAGTCATTTAAAAACTTTGTCTACATTTACATATTTATGTAAGATCGTGACTTATAACTAAAAGTAATATCACTAAACTTGGAGTTTTCTTTAATTAATCAAGCAAGTTTATTTATTTTCATACAATTATTTATATTGTTAGAATAAAAGCACGTATATTAATGTTAAGAGGTAAAGTTTGATGTGTTGTAGGGGGTAATCTCGTGATCTACTGAACCGATTTTAAAAATTATTTTACCACCTACGCCACGTTATTTGTAAATGTCTTATGCGATATTTTCTCACGGCAACGGGAACTACCGAGGGGCGTAGGCTAGTTTTAATAAAAAAAATAATAATCATTAGTCTATAGGCACATACTAAATAGAGTTCCTTCCTAACATGATTTATGCCAGCATCCCAGCGATCATGATTCATTTTGTCACCGGGGACTCCGATCAAGTTGACTTTGTGTAAAAATGCACGGTAGTTGCTATTGGGAGGTTTATTTTAATTTTTATTTGAACATTGTTGACATACGAGTAAAACCTACTAATATCAAGTGTTAATCCGATTATTGATAGATAGTTATTTTTTTTTTTAATATTCTTTACAAATTAGCCCTTCACTACAATCTTATCTGATGGTAAGTGATGATGCAGTCTAAGATGGAAGCGGGCTAACTTGTTAGGAGGTGGATGAAAATCCACACCCCTTTCGGTTTCTACACGGCATCGTAATGGAACGCTAAATCGCTTGGCAGAACGTCATTGTCGGTAGGGTGGTAACTAGCCAAATGTAAAAATAAAAAACCAATGTGATTTTTACTCTTTCCCAACAAATATCAGAGCATCATCATCGTCACCATTATCAACCCATATTCGGCTCACTGGTGAGCTCGAGTCTTCTCTCAGAATGAGAGAGGTTAGTCCACCACGCTGACCCAATTTTTACATTACTGCCACATAAGTTTCAGAAAAACTATAATTTATAAATAAAAGATTTTAACTTAACCGACGACTTAGGGGTACAGTAGATAGGTAATGCATAAAATATTAAAAAAAATTACTTTTGAAATAATCAAAACAATGGCAGGCAGCAGACAATAACACGTATAAAAATTGTAAATTACAAGACTTTGTTCATTGGGACTTCCCCTATCATAAGAATGAAACATGCTGCACAAGGTTTATTCTCAACTAAACCTATTTATTCAATTTAACGGTGATGTGTTCAGTAAAGACGATTTTCCTTATGACGGGAACGGGACGGGACCTTGGTGTACCATTCAAACAATAAGTAACTACACCGTTTTTCATAGTAGGTATTTTCGTTTTCGTTGTCGTCTAACACAGTTATTTCTCCGAAATGACCTTGGCTGCGCCATTTCACAGCAAGTGGCAGTGATTTTTTGTTTTTACGATCGTCTAACATGGTTATTTCAACGAATATACGTAAATACCAGTTTTCGTTAAAATAAACTTACTATCACTACTATAAATTCTAATGTCACTTTTCGTAAAATGACGATAATTATGACATTTTACATTAACAAAAACACGATGAAAACAATGAAGTGATTGATTATTTAAATGGTACACTGAGAAACATAATCCTGCTGTTCTCAACTGATCCCATTGCCTAAGACGGCTACCTGGCCTACCTCTTAGAAAAGGATGATTTAGTATTTGCTCCATTACGAATTTGTGATATATGCATTTGATATTAACAATTTTTGGGCAGTATTATCGTTTAATAGTCAGAGTATCCCAGAACGATGGCGTAACTAGCTATCTGTAGATGCCACGAACTTCCGAATATTGAGCAAGCGACCTTATTTTCTACCGTTAACCGTTACGTACGTCCAAATGTCATTGCGTTCGCAGATAAATACTCGTAGGGTCGTTGGTTTAGTCACTAGTGATTTGTTCACTAGTGACAAAACCAACGACCCTACGAGTATACGACGCTCAACATTCTGTAATCATAAGATTATTACCAAAACTACCTATTATCCTATCTATTGGCTAAAGTTTCATTTTACGTCCAACGGAAAAGACGTTTTGAAGCGAGAAACCTAATCAGGTTTTAAAAGTGACTAGCTGACGCCGCGTGGTTTCAACCGCGTTACTTTTTGCTGGTGGGAGGCTTCGGCCGTGGCTAGTTACCACCCTACCGACAAAGACGTACCGCCAAGCGATTTAGCGTTCCGGTACGATGTCGTGTAGAAACCGAAAGGAGTGTGGATTTTCATCCTCCTCCTAACAATTTAGGTGAGATTGTAGTCAAGGGCTAACTTGTAAAGAATAGAAAAAAAAAAAAAAAAAAAAAGAAAAAAAAAACTCCCGTTCCCGTAGGAATACAGGGATAATATATAGCCTATAGCCTTCCTCGATAAATGAGCTATCTTACACTGAAAGAATTTTTCAAATCAGACCAGTAATTCCTGAGATTAGCGTGTCCAAGCAAACCAACAAACCCTTCGGATTTATTAGTATAGATTGAAGTCTATTTTTGATATAAAGACACTAAGCATCCCAATAATGTGGGTGTATTCAAATCCTGTCCCGGGCATGTACCTCCAACTTTTCAGTTGTATGCATTTTAAGAAATTAAATATCACGTGTCTCAAACGGTGAAGGAAATACATCGTGAGGAAATCTGCATACCAGAGAATTTTTTTATTTCTCTGCGTGTGTGAAGTCCGCCAATTATTGCGCCAGCGTGGTGGACTAATGGCCTAATCCTTCCCATTCTGAGAGGAGACTCGTGCTCAGTAGTAAGCCGACTATGGCTTGATAATGATGATGATGATCCCAATATTACTCGACCGTAAATTGCTCTTTTTCCGCCTTCGATGTTACCTAATGCACATGCACTGGAGCCAAAAATAGTAATGTATATAGATGCTATTCGAGTCAGTAACATTATACCTTTATCATAGGCACAATGATGTCATTCTAGTAATTCCCAGTACAGTAGCCGTTACTAAACACGTACCTACTCGTACTTTAGTTGCATTGTTGATATACCTACATATTAACATCTACCTAGAATGTAAATGGAAACGGGAATGACACCTTGGACAGTTGGTCGTCGGGTTACACTTTATTACCAGCGTACCTATTCTTGATGGTGAATTCATTGGTAAAATAAAAAAAATAGTTTATTTCAGTAACATCAAACGGTAAAAAATAATTAAAGGTTAAAGTCTTCTTTATAGAGTTGTGAACTCCTGTGAAAGAAGACTCCGCTCTTCTATAACAAGCCGTAATGAAAGGTACCAATTTAAAAATCACTTCCTAGTTCCTACGCTACTATACTAGCCAATTTTACTAGGGGCACATGGTTATTGAGCATATGTGGATATGACCTCTGCCTCCGATTCCGGAGTGTGTAGGTTCGAATCCGATCCGAGGCATGCACCTGCAACTTTTCAGTTGTGTGCATTCTATAAATATCACGTGTCTCAAACGGTGAAGGAAAACATCATGAAGAAACCTGCATACCAGAGAATTTTCTTATTTCTCTGCGTGTGTGAAGTCTGTCAATACGCATTGGGCCAACGTGGTGGACTGTTGGCCTAACCCCTCTCATTCTTAGAGGAGACTGGAGCTCAGCTGTGAGGCGAATATGGGTTGATAACGACGAATGAACAACATGGTTATAACAGAGAATATATACACACACACACCTGATCGCGTACGTTTGACGATATCTAAGGCGCAGTTGTGGTTCTCAACAGAAGTCCTGGGTTCAATTCTCTGCTCAATTTAGGATTTTATATTTTCCAAATTGGATCAGATCTGGTCTGGTAGTGGCCATCAGCCGTGGCTTACCACCCTATCGGCAAAGACGTACCACCAAGCGATTTAGCGTTCCGGTACGTTGCCACGTAGAAACCGTCAGAGGTACCTATGAGTATACTAAGTACCTATAATTTTCATTTTGTAAAGCAGACAATATTATTCTTCCGAAAACAACGAAGGTTCCAATAGAAATGTCTTTAGTGTACGAGATAAAACTCATATAGACCTTGAATAAACCAGATTAAAAATAACAACCTACTCGCCACGTGGAACTAATGAACGACCTTTTTTGCATCCAATGACTTGAAATTTCCTATTTTACTTTATATCTTGTTTACGTCTCAAATATCCTTGCAACCAATGATGTTAAATACTGTTAGATGTGTTACTAGAGCATGAAAAATGAGGCGCTCAAAAGAAGAAATTTCCACATCTCATTGTTAGTTGTGGTCAACAACGAACGTTATATAAAAACAAATAATACCTAAATATCATCTACAATGTCGTGTTGTGTATTCAGGAAGTGTAAAAACTATATATACATAAATAAATAATGGAATTAAAGACAAAATTGTGCATGTGTGCGCTCAGTTTTGTATTATTCGGATCACTTTTTGCGGTGATTTTGTAGGGACGTAACCGATCTATAGTATAAAATTATCATTGCTTGCAACACCAATCCTATCACGTCTGGCTAGGGCCACTTTTAAGCCGCTGTTCCAGTAACATGCAGTTATCGCAAGCGTTGCACATAGTTGCACAATACTTGCCTAATTCACATCATATATTACAAGAAATATATAGTAATGGATGGAATGAGCATCATATTATCCACCATTGCTGCTATCAGTCGATGCACACTTGTGGGCACGAAAAATAAAAATGTACTTTTTGTATCAAGTCGAGCCGTCATGCACGCAGCGACCAGTTATAGCCGTGGGTACTGCAGAAACGTGAAAAAAAATTATCGTCAATGGCAAATTATAGACAATAGTTTTCTACTTAAAATAGTAGATTGTTATACAAGGGGCTAAAAAGACCCATTATATACGAGGTATTTTTAGGGCCTGAGACGTAAGTCGAGGGCCGCCTAAATAGAAACCGAGTATATAATGGGTTTAGCCCCGCGTGTTACACTCTGCTTTTCACTACGATTGCGAGAATATAAAATATTCAATGATTTATTTAATTGAAAATTAAATGTACAAAGTCTACAATTTTGGATATTAAGGGAGATGCTTTTACCCGGCAACATAATTTCCGACTACTGTAAAGATGAATAACGAGTATATGAGGTAAACGTGGGAGATAATAGTTCAAAAAACTCCTTTCGTAAGTGAATCCATTTGTTGTTGTTTTCTTCACTTATTAAATTTTTCGTAGGTAAGTATTTAAGTAAATGCGTCTAGACTTTGATGGTAACAGATTGAAAATTTCATCTATCTCCAAATTAGGATCACCATTCTCAGTAGATAAAGACACCAATAACAATTAATGTTGAAATATATGAAAGTTACGGTCACAAATTTACAATTATTTTCTGAAATAAATCAAGTGTGTATTATTTGTTTTTTTAAATTCTCGCTTTTTAATTTTATTTTTTTCACATGAGAAAAAGGCAAAGGTATTAATTACACCGTAAAGGATGTCCCATGTCTTCAATAAAAATTAAATAAAAAAATGAACGCATTCCACAGACAAGAACGCTGCATTTATTTCAAATTTAAAGTTTTTTATTTATTTTTCAAAACAATCAGAGCCTTACCTATAATCATTCAATTTTCGAATAAAACCTCCTCCGTTTTATAGTAGGCTAGTACTTGGCTAGTACTCGTAACAGACAAGAATTAAAAAAACAAAATTACTTTAGCCCCTAGAGGCTAATATGCTTGTTTAGCCCCGCTGTGGCGTGGTAATATGACAGTGTTTTTGAGCAAGAGTAGTGAAAACCATATTTAATTTAATTATGTGATTATTTATTTTCGAAAAATCTTTAATTAGCTATACCATAAAGAACTTTAGTTTTTTTACGTTTGCAAACGACGTTGATTTTTCTTTCCAATAAATCAATTCTCAAGGTGATTGTTGACTACTCGACGACTCAGTTGATGACGCGCTAACTGTCGCTTGTTAATGGCTTCTGCTTCAACGCGGCCTTAGGACAACAGGCTTTATGAGCACGTGCGTGGAATCACGGAACCCGCGCGTTCGCTTACCTGCGCCGGGGCACGTGAGGCGCCGCCGCCACACCCACCTCACAATCCTTTCACTCATGAGGTTCATGCTAATTTGTATATGACTGTACCCTTCGATCAAAGAATGCTAATCTGAGCACAGAATACATATTATGAGGTCTGAGACTCGTTTGTATACGAATGTACCTACCTACTAATAGCTCGAGACCAGGTCGAGATTATATTGTAATTTGTGTACGACTGTACAATGATACCTACTGAAGTAGATTAGATCTTTGTTAAAAAAATGGTTGCGGTAAGTCTGTTACGTTTTCAGGGATAAACAACTGAACCGATTAGGTAGGTAAGTAGTAGGTAACCTACTAACTAATGTTGCTTAGGTATTTAATATTTATTTAATTTAGCTTACACCAACAGCAATTTTTCCTTGAATGAGAAAATTGCCGGAAGTTCATATAAATATTTAGTAGCTAAGTACTGACTTGTAGGTAGGTGTGGTGCGTAATACGTAGGTAGGTAGGTACTTAAAGAAACAATAAAATATAATCTCATCGAACTGGGCCATTTTTATTTCAGGGATTAAATGTGTTATCTAAACACGCGGCATACCTGCCTATTTTGTTTTAAATGCATTTTTATCTATAGGAGCCTAAATAAAACTAATTTCACTTATACTGGGAGTAATAAAATTAATAACTAGAAAGGTACCTACTTAATTAAATTAACGATTACGTGGATAGTGACGAACGCTTTTGAAATGTTATGTTTCACAAGAAATTGAGTTGCGTTATTCAGACGCTATATTGCGTGAAGGGCATCACGCGAACGAGAGGGCTTGCGACGCGGGGCGGGGGTGACGTCACGCGGGGGAGGGGGGCGCGAGGCCGAGGGTGTGGTGCACATGCGCCAGCCGGCTCAAGGTGACCCCGCGCCATACCTTCGCGCCAGTCAAACACAAACAAGTGCTCGCTGCACCGCTCACAGCGTTCCTTTCACTTCTGCACAAACCGGTATTCGCTAGAACGCGGATATCGTCGCGATACCACCCGGTGGAATTTATGACAGCACCCTGTGGACCCCAACGCTTATCGTCCACCACCTGCTGCAGTCTTCGCGACTGACACGACCAATCGATATGCGACAAGCACGGGACATCGTGAGTATCATCACAATGCCGAATATTTATTATTTACCCACTTGAATATTCCAATACTTACCCATGTTTTGCAGCATGTTCAAAAGCTTATTAAATTTTAGAGACTTTAAAGCTCGTAACACAGTATGGAAAGTTGGTTACGTTATAAAAATCATGGTTCTTTAATTTTTAAAAAAATAACATTTAAGTAAGTAAGTACCTATACAAAGATATAAATAATACGGGAAAGGCCATATTCCGTGCACTGTACTGAAAATACGTGATACCTACGTCTTTGTTTATAAAATCAACGGATTCAAACACTAACATCTCAGACGTATAATTACTCTATGGTACACATAGATGGCATCACTTGCGACAAAATAATCTTATTTTGTTAATTTCACACCAAAACATGATATTAATCTTGTTAAAAAAAGAATATGTACTATAATCATTTACAGGCCTTTTTAGTTTAGTTTATACTTGAGTCTAGGCACTAATAAATGGCATAGTAATATTAATTACATGACGTAGGTAACTAGGTAGTCGGTACAATTCTTGTGTGGCGCCAATATCCTGTGGTCGAGCAGAAACCGATATGTCAGACAAGGTCACAACACAAGGTCAAATGTTCACTCATAGATTCACAACTCAACTCAATTCATTCAGTTTATCTAATTCCATTATTATATTATTATAGCATTTCCAATATTCAAGCACCAAGTCGAGACAAAAAAACATTTTAACCCCTAGATCAAAATACCTTGATTGTTTTGTCAGACTTTTTGAACAAGATAAGAAATACTTACCTTTTTATGAGGGTAGATGTCACTAATCTGAATGCAATTTAGTATAGTCATATATCGTGACTTTCAATTTAATATTTTGTCCAATCCATTAAAGGATCAATCGTAACTATGTATGAACGTCCGGTTATAACCAGCCACCATGGATACATATCTACTTTAAACGGATGATTATAGATAAGTTGTTAGCCACGTTTGAGTTAAACATATAATTATATATAATATAGGCGTTTCACACCACCATGGTAATAATAATTAGTAGCTCGCAATGCTATTTACGTACTTAGTAGTTCCTATAATATCTACCAACATATAGTTATCTTATTAACGCTAACAATTGATATTATGCATACTCACTACATTTTTTTCTTTGAGAAAAACAATAAAAATGCAAACAAGACTTACCTACCCAAGCTCAAGCCATTTATACAAAGACAATATAACCTTTTTTTATTATTTACAAGTTAGTCCTTCATTAACAATATCACCAAAGGCGGGCCAAGTTGTGAGGAGTAGGATGGAAATCCACACCCCTTTCGGTTTCATCATACACTACATCGTACCGAAATGCTAGATCGCTTGGTGGTTGATCTTTGCTGGTAGGGTGTTAACTAGCCCCTCCCGCCAAACAGACCTGGATCAATTAATAAAAACAGCCGGGGATCGAAACCCAGGCCCTCAGTCTTGTAAATCCACCGCACATGCAGCATACCAATGCACCACGAAGACCGTGAATACGTTATCTCAAACACGTCATATAGGAAAATTTAGAAGGTGATTTGTTTATAGGCAACAGTTATATCAGTAATGTTATGCATCACCATGAATATCGGAAAGCCAATAATACGCGTTATCGGTTATACATAGAATCTACATACATAGGTACGCTTTAGTCTAGAGTAGATTAGCAATCCTGGTATTTCGTTATCGTGAAGCCGGCGGTAACTTAGAAGACAATAAAGCCTGAGGCCGAAGCCTGAGTCTGTTATTTGAGCAGGGCCTGTAGACATGTGGCACGTCGATTCTCTTTCTACGAACGCTAACCCTTCGAAAATTAAAAAATGTATGGGAATGACATTTATTATCGACAGGTCACGTGATCAAATAGTCGAACAGAACTGTCATTCTTATACCTTTTGTTAGTATTATGTACCTACTGGCGAAATAATTCTACAAATGCCTATAGAAAAGGTCATTTTTAGGGTATACGTTCCTTAAATACCAAAATCACGACTACAGCTACCGCGAAAATGGACTGGCAATTTATGTGGGATTATTGGATAGAAAACTTACAAAAACAAGTACAGAACACTAACTGTGGCAATGGTTTTATCATAGGAAATACCGAAACATGTAATAATGTGTGGTGTTGACAAAGTTCTATGAGTAGGTATAATATTAAATACAATGGGCATAATAAGTAAGGTATTTAGCATCTTAATGTCACCTACAGGCTATTATTATATCAGTGATATCTACGTTCATAGTAAACATACATATATACTCAAACATACAGAGACTCAAATATCCATAAAATTTTTATCCATATCGATATTCCGTCTACTTACGAGTATATCGGATTTTTATCAAAAATAGATATCATTACGGACAATCATTATTTCCTTTGCAATTTTTGTTTAATTTAGTTGTGTAACATCGTGGCCATTTTTTCTAATTCCATCCCCATTACAAACTACTACTTTTTATGCTTCGTAATGCTTAGTAACTATAACGAAACAAGTTATATTAGAAGGAAAATCCCAGAGACAGTATTTTTCGTTATTTTCCTGTTCGTTTTAAGGATTTCGTCTTCGTATTGAAATATCTTGAATCTTTTCTGTTTTACTCTTTATGGTTTAAAAAATGGTTGGATTTTATACTTGGAATTTAGGCTTCGTATTATTCACAACTATCAACAGTGGAAAGAGCACGGTAAAGAGTAATCGTATCCTACCGTATACTTTAGTGAAAAATACGTAAAGTTTCTACGTACCATATTCATTCAACCTACAATTTTAAAAGAGCCATGATAACCCAGTGGATATGACCTCTGCCTCCGATTCCGAAGGGTGTGGGTTCGAATCCAGTCCGGGGCATGCTTCTCCAACTTTTCAGTTGTGCATTTTAGAAATTAATATCACTTGTCTGAAACAGTGAAGGAAAACATTGTGAGGAAACCTGCATACCAGAGAATTTTCTTAAATCTCTGCGTGTGTGAAGTCTGCCAATCCGCATTGGGCTAGCGTGGTGGACTATTGGCCTAATCTAACCCCTAAAATTCTGAGAGGAGACTCAGCAGTGAGCCGAATATGGGTTGATAATGACGACAGTTTCAAACTAAAATTTTGTTATATTAAAATATTTATTACTTCTAGAAACAAATTATAATCTATGCCTCACCAGCTACGTAGACGCCTCGCGCGTAATTAGGAAAATTGTGTATTTTATTTACGAACACACGTTGATACACTGAAAGTCACGAGACACTCGAAAATAAACAAGCAACATATTAGCCAGTGCCAAAAGTCACTTCATTTGTGCTGTTCGTGCAGCCGAAGCGACAATAGCTTTACGAAAATGCAAGACGCACATCTGTAAGATTACCGAAATAAATCGGAGATGTCATAACAGTATGGTTTTTTTAAACTAGCCGACTGCCCGCGGTTCCTGTTCTCGGGAATACGGGAATAAAATAAAGCCTATGACAGTTACAAACTACGTGGCTTTGTATTGTTACACGAATTTTAAAAATTAAACCTCACAAACTTTACCTCTTTATAATATTAGTATAGAATAATTTATACTCGTAGTTAGATCAATTACATAATAGATATTACAAAGTAAATCGATATTAGACTAAGTATTGTAATATTGTAAATGTTAAATTGCTAAACCGATTATGAGGATTTTTGGAATTACTACACTTTAGAGCAGAATACAATAAGTACTAAATACTATTTTCCTATACTAAGTAAATAGGGGGAGAAGTAGGGGTTAAAAATTTGTAATTTTCCTACTAATATTTATAAAAATTGGTGTATAAATCATAACAAAAGTATAAAATAATAAAACGTAATTCAAGAAGTTTTGAAACTCCGCCACTACAGCGTTTAAAAGGGATAGAAATTTTTCTGAAATATATAGGCTCAAAGAAAATTCACAACAAATTTTATAACAAAAACATATGACGGAATTTAAACCTCAGATTCTAGCTTCAAATAAAAATTTTAATAAAAAAAATTCAACCGACTTCCAACTCAAAAAATAACTTTAACTAAAAAGCAAAAAATAACATCCTACCTATGAGCTACCTTCTGATCAGTTTGAAGGCGGTGCCAAGCCAGTGATGTTTTAATTAAACACGTTCTAACTACAAAATTTCTGTGGTTTAACAGTTTAAGTTTAACAGCTTTTAATTAAAACACGACACTGGCTTGGCACCGCCTTCAAACTGATCAGAAGGTAGCTCATAGGTAGGATGTTATTTTTTGCTTTTTAGTTAAAGTTATTTTTTGAGTTGGAAGTCGGTTGAATTTTTTTTATTAAAATTTTTATTTTTTTATTTTTAGTGTTAGCATACCCACTGCGTGTACATACAATCACAATCTATCTAAGTGGAAAGTTCTTATCAATACAAAATTATCAAGTCCAAACACAAGGTAGCTACTGTGAGCCGTCGAGGAGTTCTCTTCACTGTCCTTCGTCTTCATTACCAGACCCTTAATACAGTCACAATCCATCTAGGTGGAAAGTTCTCATCAATACAAATTTATCAAGTCCAAACACAAGGTAGCTACTGTGAACCGTCGAGGAGTTCTCTTCACTGTCCCTCGTCTTCATCATCAGACCCTTAATACAGTCACAATCCATCTAGGTGGAAAGTTGTCATCAATACAAATTTATCAAGTCCAAACACAAGGTAGCTACTGTGAACCGTCGAGGAGTTCTCTTCACTGTCCCTCGTCTTCATCACCAGACCCTTAATACAGTCACAACCCATATAGGTGGAAAGTACTCATCAATACAAATTAATCAAGCCCAAACAAAAGGTGACTGCTGTAAATCCTTGACGAGTTCCATCGTCTGTGTTTCGGCTCCATCATCAGACCAACTTCAAACCTTCATAAAGTTGTAGTGGTTTAAAATACCTTAAGGAAACACTAACAAACGCACTAGCCGTCTCTACAATTTTCGAAAGTTCCCCTCAATTTCTCCAGGATGCCATCATCAGATCCTGACATGAAAAAAATGGGACCACCCTGGAAGTAAACCCTTCAAAACAAAAAAAGAATTTTCAAAATCGGTCCATAATTGACGGAATTAAAAAAAAAAAAAAAAAAAAAAACATACATACAGCCGAACGTAGAACCTCCTCCTTTTTGGAAGTCGGTTAAAAAAGATCTGTACCGTGCTCAATTCGACATCACTGACTCTCTAATTCTTTTGACCACTGCATACAGTATTGTCGAAGCCTTAAAGTTGCTGTATTATACACGCATTTCGTCATACACTGATTAATCTATACTGATATTATAAAAATGAAAGATTTGTATGTATTAAATAGGCTCCGAAGCTACTGAATCGATTTGAAAAAATCTTTCACTGTTAGGAAGCTACTAATATCCCCGAGCGCTATACCTAGGCTATATTTAATCCCTGTTTTCCTACGGGAAAGGGAACCATGCGGTTCAAATCGCGCGGCATCTGCTAGTTAAGTATATTAATAAATTATATTGTGACGACAACGAATAGTTTCCAAGCGAGATTTTCGTGGGCCATAACCTCAGAATTCCATGCGGCCATGCCTATAACTAAACTGAGTATGTTCTAAACTTCTAAGGAAAATTATTTTATGAGTCGATACTCGATATTTTTTTCCCCTCAACGCGCACGTAGTAAGTACAATAGTCAATACCCCATCAGTTCAAAGGTCAGATTTGAAACTGCGTTCTGTAATCCGAGGTTATAATTATATTCGTAAGAAGGTAATAGCGTATATTTATAATATTATATACCTACTTGGGAATTCATAATTAGAGTTACCTATTGCCACTATTGCGGTGTTGTGTTACAACAAATAAAAGGTAATGTAAACAAGAGATACCAAGAAAGGGAAGCTGTCAGGTCGTATATTGAATGCACTTACAATGTTTGAAGATACCTACCTACTTTGGAAAACTTACGATCCACATGGAAAATAACCTATTAGGTACTTAAAACCTTTTTATTTTTTTTTTATTTTTTTTTTATTCTTTACAAGTTAGCCCTTGACTACAATCTCACCTGATGGTAAGTGATGATGCAGTCTAAGATGGAATCGGGCTAACTTGTTAGGAGGAGGATGAAAATCCACATCCCTTTCGGTTTCTACACGGCATCGTACCGGAACGCTAAATCGCTTGGCGGCACGTCTTTGCCGGTAGGGTGGTAACTAGCCACGGCCGAAGCCTCCCACCAGCCAGACCTGGACAAATTAAGAAAATCTCAATCTGCCCAGCCGGGGATCGAACCCAGGACCTCCGTTTTGTAAATCCACCGCGCATACCACTGCGCCACGAAGGCCGTCAGTAACCTATTTATCAATACAGGTATTAAAATGTTACCTACAAGTGAAACCTTTAATGTTTTATCATACTGATAATATCGCAAAATAATAAATTCATACATTATATAACATCTACTAAACAATATAGGTAGGTAACTCATGTTTCCCGAACAAAAATTAAGTAAATAGGTAGAGGTACCTACCTACCTACCTACGTAATAGTTAAATTTAAATGTTTTATTCTATGAGGTAAGAATTGTTTTTTTTTAATTATTGTTACGAATACTTAAGTTTTGAAAATACTGGACTGATTATCAATATGCGTTCACCAGTGGAAAGCTATATTATCAGCGGGTAACATATGTATATTTTATCCCCTTAGACCTATAGGAATGGGAACTAGGTAGGTACGTAGGTACACGCGCGGGGAGCGTTTTAGTTCAAATATAAAATTGTTTATGAAGAAATAGGTAAGTAATTGTACCTTTCTAACGGTTTAGTTAAGTAGGGTCAACAAAAAACATTTTATGATCGTTTAATCCCGAAATAATTTCTGGATAATTTTCACAGAAATAATGTTTTGTTTTATATTAATAGCATATACGTTTCTCAAAATAACGGCTAAGTACAAACATTACACGTATTATGTACGTCATATTCATTATTACTGAAATTAGATTGTTCCCTTAATCTATACTTATAATAAATCTGTAGAGAGGTCAATTCTGTACATGAAATATATTTCCAAAATAACTATCAGGGGGTGATTAGTGATCGATACTGATGCCAAAAATGCAATCAGTAAAATTTTTGTCTGTCTGTCTGTCTGTCTGTCTGTCTGTCTGTCTGTCTGTCTGTCTGTCTGTCTGTATGTTCTTTATAGAAACAAAAACTACTGGACGGATTTTAACGAAACTTGGTACAATTATTCTACATACTCCTGGGCAGGTTATAGTATACTTTTCATTACGCTACGATCAATAGGAGCAGAGCAGTGAAGAGAAATGTTGAGAAAACGGGAGAAGTTACTCAATTTTTTAAGCTTCCGTCGCGTGTACAGCCTTAATGGCTAAAACTACATAGAAATTATGTATGACGGAAATGTTCTCCTTAAAATTATCTATAAAAACACAACAGCATATATATGTCTATTTTTTATGGTTGACTCACAATAACACGTGTAACTCCCGATAGCTTAGCAGTTCGGAGCTTTCTAATTATATTTGTCAACTCTCATGTTTATAACACTCATCACTCATCCCTAACTAAAAAAGTTAACATTATTACCTATTCAATAAAAAAAGAATCATAAAAATCGGTAAAGAAACACCAAAGTTATACAAGAAATACGCTAAGCCATCGCGCGTGAATACTAATTCATGCTATATCGATTATTTTTGTGTAACGGTTGCCGCGCTCGACGCGACTCGCGGGGGAGGGAATAAATGAAGAAGTGCAGCCTTAATGAGTAGGGTAGGGGTAGGGTAGGGTAGGGTAGGGGTAGTGTAGGGTAGGGTAGGGGTAGGGCAGGGGTAGGGTAGGGTAGGGGTAGTTGAAAGTTTACGACTTTCACGCGGACGAAGTCGCGGGCGTCCGCTAGTTCGGTAATAAACCGTTACTCTGCAGTCTGCATACAGCTCACACACACTGTTACGTTACTTCACTACCAGTGTCACCCATACTATAGCACTGTAAATATAGAAAGACGTCGACTCGAGGAATTTTTATGACGTCATGATCGAGCCCACGCGACGACCAATCACAATCATACAACAAGAGGCGCGCCGCAGGATATGTGATAAGCATTGGATAGCGTCCCGACATGGAAAATATATTTATGGGGGCAAATTATAAATCTTTGACACCTTGTAGTGTATTATACTTTGTAATTATAATATACAAATGCATACTACAGATTATTTCACCTATTTTGCATTGCATTGCACAACATAATGCTGCACCATTCCGGCACGTAGAGTATTTGCGCACATGAGCGAGACAACAACAGTTTATTACCATGAATGAAAAAGAACGCGTCAGTCTGTGAGAAACAAGCACAATCGACGGTCATAGCTTTTGTGGCGAAGTCGTATAACGTATTCCTTATTTCTTGGCTCGCTTAGCAAGTCGTATAGTAGACGTAACTTGCGCAGTGTTTTTATTCAATAAAAAAAACAGTTTACATATATTTAGAAAATGGGTATGGCAATTAATCAACTACCAAGGGTAAGTGTTAATAGTAAATTTTTGAAATTTAAATAAAAATAGATCTGGCGGCTATTGGTTTAAGCCGGGTTGGGTTTTGTATTGGAAAGCTACCATAAGCGACAGTTGTGTTGTAATGACCGCTTTGACCTTGTGAAACTCGTTGGCGATAATAACGATTAGTTTACCGCGATTACCTTTGTTGTATGCAAAGAAATTGCATTAGCTTATGCACTATTATACTATTGAAGATAAAAATGCGGACATATCAGGGAATAAATAATGCTCAATTTTCAGTTTACAAGCATGAGGAAAACAGTAACAAAGTACTTATATAATTTTCCGTCCATTATTTTAAATTGTAATGGGTTTATATCAACGAAACAATTAACGCAAAAATAAATAAAATCCTTTACTACAGGCTACTTATTTGACTACCTGCAAGTTCTTTCAGGAAAGTTCTTTTTCTTAAGGAACTTGGAAATTTTCATTTTCATATAATATAAAGTTGTATATCCGTAATATTACTTTATATTGCGAATTTAAGCAGTTATTTCTTAATATATTTAGTGTTTCTTAGTATATTATAAATGTTATATTTTAATATTCAATAAATTTATAGGTATAATATACAAAAAGGCATATTTTTCTAGGTATTCAAAAAGTTTAAAAGAACTTCAAAAATTAAAACTACTAAAGTATTCGTATAGTAATATATAAGTATATTAGTAGTATAATATTAAGTAGTATAATATTATTAATATAAGGCATTTAAATATAATGCGGTAAAATTTTGAAGCCATAAAAATCAAATGAGGTGAATAATTTAGCTACTTTCCACTACCTAATCTTGTGGTTTAGCCCCTGTCCACATTCACGTGGGAAATTAGGAATATACATCTTTGATCTATCTGTTTGCCTAATTTCATCCAGATTCGTTCAGCCTTGTTTAAGTAGCCATAAAATGATCGTTGTTGTTGTCTGAACAACAACTAATAGAAAAAGAAACTATAAATGAAGTCGGTTAAGACGTTCTCAAGTTATGATATGCCCAAATAAAAACAAAAAAAAAACCTAAAATTAATTTTGATTTTCTTTCTTTTTGTGCAGATTCGCGAAGAATGCGAAGTTTTCCATTTATCAGAAAAGCAATGTAGAGAGATAATGAGCAGACTTCACAATGACCTCGTAAAAGGTCTCGGAAAGGACTCGCACGCGAATTCCATTGTTAAGTGCTGGATCACTTACATACAAGATTTACCGAATGGAAAAGGTAAGCGTAGTTTGTCAATTACAGCAATCTGGTTTGAAGCTAAGTTTCTTATCGCTTGAAAAAAGGTAACGCAGAAATAGTAGCTTGTTCAACACGCTACTCGGCTAGTAAAAAGCGCAATTGGATATGCGCATTTCTTGTTAATAATGTGTTAGAGAAAATTACAGTTCGCTTCTGCTATACGACGACGAATTTTCAACATCTCTGTATTATTTAACTTGATTTAAACTTGTTATTGTTTCAGAGCGTGGCAAGTTTTTGGCTTTAGATTTAGGAGGAACAAACTTTAGAGTACTAATTATAAATCTAGGTGAAAACCACTTTGATATGCAATCGAAAATTTACGCCATACCAAATCACATTATGACAGGCACGGGAATAGCTCTGTTCGACCACATTGCGGAGTGCTTAGCTAATTTCATGAAGGTAAGTTTATTAAAAGTTGCGTAAGAAATAATTACAATCAATAAAAAAAAATCATGAATGTTCAATTAGGTGTAAAAAATTAAATTTAAATTTTTTTGCTAACGCTACTTTATTTACGTCATGTAAAGCACAGTGTAGGGTGTAATTCTTAAAATAATTTATTTACGATTTTAATAATTTTTATTATTATTATAAATAAGTAAATAAATTATGAAATGTCGATAAATATATGTATATTTTGTTTTTTTTTTCATATTAATATTGATTGTGCATTTTAGGAGCACTTTGTATATGAAGAGCGGCTGGCCCTCGGGTTCACGTTCAGTTTCCCGCTAAAACAGCTGGGGCTCACTAAAGGGATCCTGCAGCGATGGACCAAGGGTTTCTCTTGTAGTGGCGTGGTGGGTGAAGACGTCGTGCAGGGACTCAAGGATGCCATTGCTAGACGTGGGGTAAGTGAAATACTAGGTACTTAAACGTCATCATCATCATCATCATCCATCATCATTCAATCATCAACTTATTTTCATGGTCTTCTCAACGGCCAGGCTTCCTCTTAGTGATATGAAGCTTAGACTACCACGCGAGTTGGCGAACCTAAAGATAATGTTATGTTAATCCCTACAGAGTCACTATCAGGCGTTAATAATAATGACCAGCTGTCCTATTCACTAATTTAGTCTTTATTTATCTATTAAAACAAACATCATCAAATCAACCGAGAAATGTCATCTACCTACTGTATGATATCCACAAAGGGTTGTCAGTATGCACCGGATAAAATTATTTTTTACCTATAATCAATGTCGTACATGTCAACTAACATACGCCAAAACTAGTGAATTTGAGATTATATGTAACAAATGTAATTCGGTGCCTACTGACAACCCTTCGTGGATATCACACAGTAGGTAGGTGATATTTATCGGTTGATTTGATGTTTATTTTAATAGGTTGTTAATAAAGACCAAACTAGTGAATAGGCCAGCTGGTCCATCGGCTTAACGTCTCTGAGCCACGGGAGTGTAACACGAATTTCTCAACTCCAGGCTGAGGATTTTTACTGGAATTTCTTTTCTTAACTACGAAACTGAGAATTTATACTAAAATTTCTTAGAAGAAAAGCTCAGTATTGCATAGACTGACCTAGGACTCGAAACCAGGACCTGATGGATATATATAGCTGAAAGAGGGATAGGTTATTCAATGACACTATTACATTAAGTAGGTACTTAGATAGTTAGAAGATGTTTCCAAGAAATAATTATCTATACGATAAAACAATTGTTAACTGAATGGATATTACAATAAATTAAAACTATTGTGTTGAAGGAAATAGAACTGAAGTGAATATAATAAACATCACGACTTTTTGCTGGAGTTAAACGAAGCTGGATTTGGCGATACGAATTACAATGTCAAACTATATAGAATAAATTGATTGAAGTTGTTTTTAGTTGAGTTTACTACTCAACAAACAGTTTTATCGAAAAATTATTGTACCTAGCCACTTAAATAACACACATAATATTTATTTTGAGTACCTTTTTAAGACTTACAACGTAATTTTATCATTGTAAAAGATGCGTTCTATTCTACATTTTGCCGTAAACTTAAGCCATCGAAGCTGATACAAGTTTGGAGTCTTATCAAAATATAGATATACCAAATTATACAGAACAACATTTTCCAGGACCTTGCTTTATCAGTAATGGGCATATTAAACGATGCGAGCGGGACCCTTATGTCTTGCGCACATAAGAACCCGCACTGCCGCATAGGAATCATTATCGGTGAGTTGAGGATGATGAGCTCTCTAGACTAAGGCATGTTATAAAGCCACCGAGAGTCGAATAGAGGCTTTCTAACGATGGATTCTCAACTAAAGTGACCCAACTAATGCATAAATTGTCATTTTCTTCACAACTTTTTGGACCTGGACGGTACAGAGCGCATGTAGATGGCTAATAACACTTTCGGTTTTATTCGGTATTTTTTATTATTGTACCTCCTTTGGGTGGTTTATACTCATCTATTGTGTTGTTTACTTTATATTAATTTATTTTTGAAAAAAATCTTGCATGCACTTTTTTATATGACACAGGATCCCAGGTATTTGAAGGTTTTAGATGAAGGTAAAAACATTATTGGCAATTTTAATTTATTATCAAATTATTTGTATGGGCTGGAGATGTTTTGCATGATAGTTTTTATTTTATTGTTTTTTCTAAATTTTCAATTGCATAATTGGCTTCTTATTTTATTTCTCTTAAACCTTGCATAAATAAAACGTGATGGAGTCCTTAAATCGAAAATATTAACCATCTCGAACCAAGCTTAAGTAAAATTACTATAATTTTGCATCCAAAATACAACAAAATTTGTTTACAAAATCGTGTTTCACTGAATCTATCTCATCTAGAGATAAGTCATAGTATTGTAGGCATAGGTACATTCACAATCACCGCGCATTTCTCTTGACTGGGTTTCCATAACGGGATCGAAAGCCTCTATAATAAATCATCATCAACGATTCGCCGATAATGAAGGCCTAAGTGGACTATTTCATTTAAAAGCATGTTTTTCCCATTTTTGTAGGACGTACAGATTGACATTTGCGCAATTCTGAATGATACGACGGGCACATTGATGTCTTGCGCGTGGAAAAACCACAACTGCAAAATAGGACTCATCGTCGGTAGGTTTACCTTGTTTACTGCGGTGTGCTATGCTTGCTTTCAGTGTATTTGATGTAAGTTTTTAAGTAAACGAATATGTAAAGAAACAGTGTCGCTTTGTTGTCAATCGTTCTCTAGAATTTACCTATACTACAGCCTTTCTTTATGAGTACTGTTTACCAACAAACAAATAAAAATGAGGGTACAAATTACTAGTCATTTCACACCTAATAATAATTATAATTAACTTGTTCATAAATAAATGAAAATAAATTTTATTATTAAGTTTAGAACAATTAGATATGGTTAATAAATTTTATATAGCATTTTAGAAACAAACCATACATAATTTAAAATAAATAAGTTATGAAATGACATGCGTTTTCTACCTTCATTTCTAATTTCTTTGTTGGTAAACTGTACTCATCAAGAAAGGCTGTCGTTATAGACGCGCTCCGATGAGATCCAAAAGTATTTTTTTTAATCTCTTACGGGAAAAGGGAGGCGCAAAATTAAATTTGTTGAATTAAAATAATGATTAAAAAAATATAATAGACGAAACATACTCGTAAAGCCTTGAGGCATTTCGAGCAATTGTACCTTTTGTAATGATAGATTGACACGTTTTAACTTGAAAGCTTACACTCAGGGCCGGTTGTGGGTCTCATTAGTCATAATGGCATTAACAATTTAACACTCACGGTTACTATCACCAATTTATTCGAAGTTTTAAGCATGTCGATTAGATACGGACTGGTCTTTATCAAAAAGAAATCAATCTAAAAAGAATCTGGCACATATTTTATTAGATACTAACCGACGCCCCGCGGTTTGACTCGCGTTGTGCCCGTTCCTGTGATAAAGTATAGCCACATATAACGGTTTTTGATTAACGAATTATCAAAATCGGTTTATTAGATCTAGAGATTACCCCCTACAACATCACAAACTTTACATCATTGTAATATTAATTATAGATTTCATAGACTATTTAAAATCCTAATTGTCTAAAATCCGTAGAAACGACCTTCACCCATTCTTCCTGTTGTTTGTTTAATGGATGAAAGTGTATTATATCAAAAGTAAGTTAAAAAATATACTGCGAGTAGGTTACCTCAAAAACTCCTGGCCAAACTATTATTAATGATAGTTCATAATGGTTAAAAATAGTCTGGCCAGGATTAGGCGCAATATATTTTTAAAGTACTAAATTTGATATAAAACACTTTTCATCGAATAAACAGATTGGTAAAGTTCGTTTCTAATACGAATCTTCTACTATTATTACATCCAAAGCAAAACCGTCTTCCGAAAGTAGCACAACTATATAATAATAAAAAAGCAGTTAAAACTGCAGCTAGTTTCAAATGAATTAATCAACGAGACAGTCCATTCCTATCGTCTTATCGGAGTGCACTGTGTTAACTCACACTGTGATAACATTATTCCTATTTAACTGATTATTCAGTTTGTCTAATCGTAGCTGCTATTTCCTGTTGTTTGTTTTTGTTATTTTTCGTCAATATTCACTTTTTATCAGTTTTAACTTTTGTCATACGTCCTACGAACGACAATCTCGTTTTTTTTAAATGTTTTAATAACACCCATTTTGTAATAATACCTGCTCGTATATTTTCCTGTTCTGCAAATTGAAGTGCACTTATGTGTGTGATTACACGCTTGGTTTATTTTTACTTAGCATAGACTTGGCTGAAGGTAATTGATAGACGCGTACGTAGTTGATCGACAACAATGTAAAATACCACATTGGTATTTTACATAGTGTCAGTGAATCGCGAAATGTCCTATGAAACTTGATATTTCAAAAACGGTTAAAATAAAACGTTGAAAGTTTAAAAAAAACTTATAAAATATTTTTTGTTGAAAATTACAGGAAAAGGATTAATAAAAATAATGGAAAATAAATTATGAAAGCCGCATGAAAGTCTGTAGTCTTTGAGTTTATAGCCAACAGACAGACGGACGCGGCGCAGGACTTATTTTATTAATATTAATATTGTGTAGATTATAGAATGTATTAAAGCTTTTTGTGGGAAAGCTTAATTCGCATCTTTAACTTCTAATAAAGTTGATAGAAATCAGGAAATTGTAATGAACATTCAGTATGCCAAATGGCAAATGCTGTAATCTAGACTTTGTAGATATTACTTTAAGTTGATACTTACTTACTAGAAAAAATTAGTTCAGGAAACATTAGTGTTATTTTATAACATTTTGTTTGCTTATTTAAAATTGAAGTGTCGACATTAAAATACCATATAATCGTACCTGTTGCGCCATGACTATGTATAGTTTTACCCAACTTATTGTGGTGACCGTACCGTCTATACTTTACCTTTAGTCAGAGACTTCAACTTGATTACATTCAACATACAATGTATAAATTCATATGGCCAATCAGGTACTGGTAGCAATGCCTGCTATGTGGAGAAGACGGAAAACTGTGAGCTATTCGACGGCGAGCCAGGCAAGCCGGAATTGTTGATAAACACGGAATGGGGTGCTTTTGGAGACGACGGGACTTTGGACTTCGTCAGGACAGAGTTCGACCGGGACGTCGACGTCAACTCCATCAACCCCGGCAAGCAAATGTAAGTCCCAAAATGGTATATTTGTTTATAGACTTACTAGCGGATGCCCGCGACTTCGTCCGCGTGAAACTCGATGTAAACTTTCAACTACCGCTACCCTACCCCTACCCTACCCCTACCCTACCCCTACCCTACCCCTACCCCTACCCTACCCCTACCCTACCCCTACCCTAACTCTACCCTACCCCTACCCTACCCCTACCCTACCCCTACCCCTACCCCTACCCTACCCCTACCCTACCCTACCCTACCCCTACCCTACCCCTACCCCGTTTTCTAATTATTGAACTTTATACAATAACAATAAAGCTCAAATTGACTACGTTTTAGTTACAAATCATTTGTATGTATAGTTTTTAATTAACAAATAAAATATAAGGGTTGATCGTAGAGGGGTGAAAATTTAGGGTTGTATGTATTTTTGTATGCTGTGTCATAAAAAAATAAAAACAAAAAATTTTGCCTAAAAAATAAAAAAAAAATTTAGGGGTGGACTACCCTTAACATTTAGGAGTTTGAAAAATAGATGTTGGCCGATTCTCAGACCTACTAAATATGCACAAAAAATTTCATCAAAATCGGTCGAGCCGTTTCGGAGGAGTTCAATGTCGAACACCGCGACACGAGAATTTTATATATTAGATAGATCTTACGATTATACGATTGGGTGTTTAAACTTTAAAGTGAAGTAAAACAACCTCACAACAAACAAATATTTCTGTACTTTTCGCCGGTGATTACTGACCAATGATTACCCATCAGATGTTATATCAGTATTTTATTTCCGTTTCTAACAAGTCGATAATTTAAATCCTTATAATTTGTTTTTTTGTCGACGTTATCTTATCTTTAAAGAGAACTTCCTCTGATATTTAAAACGTGACAAACTTACCGCAGGCGCAATATGAATTTTAACACCTCAGTAGGTATACGTATGACTAACAGAAGTGTATACGGTCTACATTAGTGAATCAACAAAAGTACACTAACTTATTGATTGGTTTAATGACCTTTGACCATTCTTTGACTGTGAATTTTAATACACATACTTTAAATAACAGCATTTTAGACACACCTACTTTATCTGTCGATATATCTACCGATTATTTTATTTGATAATGATTTTCGTATAGGTAAAGAGCCTTTAATTAATGCTTTTAATATTCTTGAAGGTAGACACAAATAAAACACAAGGTATTATTTTTTTTCGAAGTGATCGTCAAACGGCTTAACACATTTTGCCAGACCGATGTCGATAAAAAAATTACGCGTAACCAACGACCCTACTCCATAACTTTTGATTACATAAAAAGTTAAGTCAATTCATGGTGATAGTTTGTAAGAAACAATTCGGTAAACTGATCGCGAATAGGGAATTTTGTGACAATAGTTTTTCTGCGGCAAAGTTCCAATTTCGTTTAGTAAAATGTTTTGCCTAATTATTTGTACTGACACCTCGGTGCGTAAGCTCGACTCGCACTTCCTGTTTTTTTTTTTTGTACTAAAGTAACAGTAATTAAAATAAGACTAATTAAAAGCTAGGACACATAACGGTACTTACACGAAGTAGATAAAGTTATATTATATTAGATATAGTTTAATTGTACCAGTAAATAAATATTAATCTTCTACATCCAAGACAAATGACGGAACTATAAAATGACCTTTAGATAACTTCCCTATGTCACTTTTACCTACTATGAATTCAACGTTTTTTTTTGTAAATAAGTCATACGAATATTAATTACCACTACCAAAAGTAGTTACAGGAAATCCTAAAGACTCTATCTATAATCCTAAAGACTATCTATATAAACAGTTTGTGATAAGATTACTTACTCAAAGCGTGATAATAGTCTGATGGTAATCATAACCAGGTACCTAATATAGTTACAATTTTAATTCAATAACAACAGAATAATCCATTTAGAGTACTTATTAGCGGCGTTCATGAGTTCATGCAAGCTGATTCCCACCGGGTTACCTTTAAATATCCATGCTTTATTCATTGTTTTGTCTAAATATATATGAAACCGGAGTTTGTATCACGCTGTATGAACGCTTTTCTTTTTTGGACGGCTTACCTTCATCTAAATTCCATCCTTTGCCACTGGTACTTACTATACCCCCTCAGATTATTGTTTAATACACCTAAATTGTAAAGGCGAAAGAAAGTACATATACATTTGTTACTCCTTCTCGCCGAACTATATCTACTAAATGAATTTGGCCGACATTTGGAATGAAGACATACTATAGAGAAACACCTACCCACTTTTTATCTCGGAAAAATCCATGGTTCCCACGGGTCTAGCGAATTTAACTCACGAGGTCGAAGGTATCAGAAAAATAATGAACACTCCGAAAACAAGTCGTATAACTTTATAGTCATGATGAATCATGATTGTCAGATCATTGTGGGAGCAAAGTTCAAAGTTCAAACGTAATTAAATAACATTGAGCAGTCTAGAGTTCGCGCTGCTACGTCAGGCGTCATAACATTTGATACCGGTAATTCCCAGAATGTTTTAGTTTAACCACAGATCTAAAATAGAGGGTAGTTAGTTTGGCATGTCTGTGGCATGGTAGCTTCAAAACTAATGGACTGATTTTGATGGGATGTTTAAAAACTGATCGAGATTCTCATCATCAAAGCTTCTTCATACCATGCTGCTCTAATGTGGGTTGGCGGACTTAATAATTTGATTCTGTAACAATCATATTAAATTATAGGTACCTATAATGATACAGCTAAAAGCTTACTTACTCTCCGAATTTTTATTGGGGGTTTTAATAGCTTCGATAGATAACCTTTAAATGGGCAAACTGAAATTCCAAAATTTATTATAGTTTCATAGTTATATCTATACATACAGTAGGTAGTAATAGTCGGAAAGTACCAATTTTAGTCATATTCAACACAGTTAAAATACCGTTAGTTTTAATTGCTTAATTGTATAAATAATGTTTATTATCAAATTTATATTTTATGGTAATATTACACACTTGGGGTGTGCCAATTGATAGCATTAATTTTTTATTAAATGTTTTAACACACTTTCTTTAGTTCATTAAATTTAATATTATTCTTGATAAAGTGTAACTTGTTCCCAAGGCTTACCTGTTATTGAATAATAACAATAACTTCATCAAGTTATGAAAATGAGAGTAAAGTTAGAGTGTAGATATTTCAGAAATAATTAAAAGTTCCACTTATATGAACCTTTAGACTGTAATATTTCAAAACTTAACCACTAAAAATGGTGGCTCACATTGAATGGATGACTCCTTAACATTATTTATCAGCCTATTTTATAGGCCTACTATAAAAGGCCAGGCCTTCCTCCTTACAATAGAAGGAATTCGGAACTGAAATCCACGGTGGACGGGCTTAGGGAAATATTTTTGACTTTGTAAAAATTGCTATCGGTAATAAAGAACGAGATAGGCGGCATAAGGTGTGTCGTGTAGCAGAAATAATAATCTAATGTTACATATCCCGAGCCAGGAATGGAATGAAAATAACGAACTACTATATGTTAGCCGAAATTTTACGGTTAAGTACTAAGTTCTACTGATTTTTCTACAAAGTTCAAAAATTTCTTCAGTGCAATTTAGCCGAACCATGTGTTCAAAATTACTAATGCCTTGATTTTATACTTGGGTGGATTTAGGCCTTGATGACAGCTATCATCTTGTAGATGTCGTACCGTACTTTTTACTGGACTCCCCGTATACCTAACTCTAACAGTTCTATGGAGGTATTGGGAGTTTTGGTTTGGGAAACATAATATCAGTTTAGCTTGGATCCATATGTCTTAATTACCTATCTAGAAACTACAATTACTGTTTTCCCCTTTACAGACAAGAGAAGATGATATCCGGGATGTACATGGGAGAGTTGGTTCGTCTAGCGCTCGTGAAATACACACGGATGGGCTTGCTCTTCGGAGGCAGAGGTTCGGATCTACTGTACGAGAGGGGCAACTTCTACACAAAGTACGTGTCGGAGATAGAGTCTGACAAACCGGGCGACTACACCAGCTGTATGGAAGTTCTTGAAGAACTTGGTGAGTTTCTTTATATTGGTAAAGATAAACAGGAATACTTAGCTTATGTCAGTGACATGTATAGTAGTACTGTAAGTTGTAAAGTAAGGTACGCACTGTGCGTACAAGTTTGATTCATTACATCTTTGTTTCTATGAAGTGCGCCCCACATTTTCCTAATAATACGTTATCAACCCATATTCGGCTCACTGTTGAACTCGAGTCTCCTCTCAGAATGAGAGGGGTTAGGCCAATAGTCCACCACGCTGGCCCAATGCGGGTTGGCAGGCTTCACACACGCAGAGAATTAAGAAAATTATCTGGTTTGCAGGTTTCCTCACGATGTTTTCCTTCACCGTTTGAGACACGTGATATCCAATTTCTTAAAATGCACATGATTGAAAAGTAGATGGTGCATGCCCCGGACCGGATTGGAACCCACACCCTCCGGAATCGGAGGCGGAGGTCATATCCACTGGGCTATCACGGCTATAATTCCTAATACTATTTACCAAATTATACCTATAGGTATTTGGTTTTACCGTCCCTCATATTCAAGAAAAACCAATATAAGGTTTTTGTTGTTTTCTTAAAAACATGATTATATTTTTTTGTATCACTCATAATCACTCATTATTACAACCATTTTTTTGCGAGGTAAGATATATCTACTTGCATCTTAATTTTTATCTTTTTCGTCCACAAAAAGGTTCATTATTTTGTTATACGTGATTGTATTAAAATGTCTATAAAATAAATTCTACAATACACCAGAGTCACCGGTCTTGAGAATAAATTAAAACATTCAATTATAATTTCACGTTTACCTTATCACGTTATCAGTAACCCTTTCTGTTGAATGCAAGTGATAATAAGCAAAGCTATTTACATACAATACACATTATGTAATGCAACATGGCATCACTTGTACATATGTTTTCTGTGGCATCACACATCGAGCATTGAAACGTTGTTTGAAATAAATCGTATATATTGCGTAAAGGTTTACTAACCAGTATGCGTTGTATTGCCCAAATAATATTTACGTAACCTTTATAATAGTTAGTAGTGTGACTGTTTTTTTTTTTTGAGAATTCCCTTATTTAAAGTAGGCTTTTATATGCAATTTTGAAGTCATGTGTCAGTGAGTTGGTACCGGTTTGTAGACCTTAACGAGCATATTTTCAAAATTGATAAGTATGCCTCATCGAAAAACGCGGAATGACGCAAGTCTCGACAAATCGTCGACATAATTATAAACATGTTATTAATTGTGTCTTTTCGGTAATCAATTCCCGATGGACAGTGATACGTTTTGACGCATTGTCAATCAAACGAAGTGGTTCCAATTTAGTTTTCAAGACAAGATCCAATTACATTCTACAGGGCAAGTTAAATTAAAGCTTCGCAAAGTAGGACATCGCATTAGTGTTTCGTGCAAGATCTGCGATGTCTGATTAAATATCTACTAATCAGGAAAATTTGTATGTTCCATCAACTATTGTTATTATTTTAAGGAAATATAAAAGGGTTATTTCTTATTAGAGCAACCCGGCATTCCAGGCGTTTACTATGTTATGGTATCACCAGTAAGATTTGATGAGTGACGTCATCGTGGTTCACCAATACATAGGTAGAATAGGTAGCATCGACATAGCCTACCTATATATTTGAGTGACGTGAATCACTTGCGTATAAGCACAGAAAACATATGTATAAGCAGAGTTCACTCGAACAGGGGCGGAACCTGTGTGTATGGATGGGTCTTAGCTTTATTCGAGGCAAAAGAGTTTCCAATATTGATAGTACCAACCTTAATATATGATATTATCATCTAACGGTTGTAATACATATGTAGTAATTTTGTTGCAGTATTTACCTGGTAGGATTGTCGATATGGCAGTGGTGTATTGTACACCTCCTGTCAAATTTTAGGTCTTTACTTATGGTACAATCACAGAATATATAGGATGCTTGGGAATATTTCCCATAACTCTGAGGTTATACTCTTTACCGAAAATTAATTAAAAATGTTCAAGGAACATGTGTTCTAAAATTAATATTTTCGGGGTAAATAATATTTCTTTTGTAAATAGATCTTAATATGTGTCCCTTATACGCATCCTTATAATAATGACGTATTTTATAGACACGGATAGTCGGAATTATTTGAATTACTTTGTGTGAAATCATAAAAAATTTCTATTTTTTAGTTTAAAAAAAAAAGTATGCGGTTTGTCTCCTATAAGTGGACTTTAACACCTTGAAGTTATGGGAAATACACCCGAGCACTCTGTAGATAAAGCGCTTAAGCTGGCCCCTTTATACACTTGAGTCAATATTGTCTGCTACATGTATGTTTTCATTGGGCCCTAGACATTATCCCTTATAACTGTACATATAGAACCGCCCCTGTACTCGGGACTTGTCCAATGATCTTGTTATAACCCAAATATCAGCTAACTCAGTGACGCGCCCGTGCACGCAGGTCTGTCGCACGCGACAGAGGCGGACATGGCGGGCGTGCGGCACGTGTGCGAGTGCGTGTCGCGGCGCGCGGCGCACCTCGTGTCGGCCGGCATCGCGACGCTGCTCAACAAGATGGCGGAGCCGCGCGTCACCGTCGGCATCGACGGCTCCGTGTACCGCTTCCACCCGCACTTCCACACGCTCATGTGCGAGAAGATCGCGCAGCTCGTCCGCCCCGGCATACAGGTACTTTCAGCTTGGAACATTTTGATGCAAAACTTCTTTACACACGGTTGAATTGGGGAGCAAGTTGAGCTGCTGAGCTCGAGTGTCCTCTCAGAATGAGAGGGGTTAGGCCAATAGTCTACCACGCTGGCCCAATGCGGATTGGCAGACTTCACACAGGCAGAGAATTAAGAAAATTCTCTGGTATGCATGTTTCCTCACGATGTTTGTCCTTCACCGTTTGAGACACGTGATATTTAAATTCTTAAAATGCACACAACTAAAAAGTTGGAGGTGCATGCCCTGGCCTGCATTCGAACCCACAGTCTCCGGGATCGGAGGCAGAGGTCATATCCATTGGGCTATCACGGCTTAACGACGTCGAGAGGGATACCTAAAGAAGTTTTACTTCAGTGTTGTAGTCTAAAACACATTCGTTTCTCATTGATTATTTCACGACAATTGCCTCGAAGAGGACGTTAAAGGTCATAATTAATTGTAAACACGGAAAAAGATCGGTACTGTGTCAAATAGACATCTAGTATAAGTTGTATGAAACTCCTTACTGCAAACCACAGTAATCCGAATCGTAAAAATAATCATCGCCGTTCATGCGCTTACGTCCTCGACCCCGTACCCGATCATTTCTCTGTCTCTAATTATTTTAGGAATAGATAAATTTAATTTCAAATTTCATTTCATCTCTCTTCGGGCACGCATATCTCTCGCCACCAACCTGATCGGCGAGCCGGCATCGCCTAGCCATAGCCGCATCGATAGCTGTTTGTTTATTTCTGAGTTGATAAGAATGCTATGATCATAAGCCGTTGGTTTGGTCCATGTCCCTTTTATTACTCAAGAAATATTTGCGAGACCCCCTCCCTTGGCGGACGCCTGGATCCGCCACTGCGCGTTGAAAGCACATTTTTTACACATAAATATTATTATTGACTCGAGGTCAGAAGTTATTACAAATACTTAATTTTAGCTCGTCATAAACAATCATTTCAGTATTGAAATAGGTAAAGTCAGTTCAACGAACTTATTATTTTCAAAGCCATTCGAGATTTAAATCTCACATGCGAGCCTTCAGAAATCTCGTGACTCCATTAAATATTTGAACAAGATAAATAATACATTATTTTAATAACATTACCTCAGACACATATTCATAGCGGAAGATAGATCACTTGAAACACTACAAAACAGATAATCATATTAGATTGTGTTATCTATTTAAGTGCCAACTTACATGGTATAATACTTATTCACATAGATATCAGTTATACCTAGGTACTTATTTACTTAGCTTATTTAGCAAAATTTATAGAAATAATTTTACTCCTCATCAGTCATCATGGTGATTAGGTAAATATTATTATCAATTGTCACATTGTTCATCAATAACGACCTCTATACTAATATTATAAAGCTGAAGAGTTTGTTTGTTTGATTGAACGCGCTAATCTTAGGAACTACTGGTCCGATTTGAAAATAGATAGCCCATTTATCGAGGAAGGCTATAGGATATATAATAACCCTGTATTCCTTCGGGAACGAACCACGCGAGTGAAACCGCGCGGTCTCAGCTAGTATTCATATAAGAGGAGATTTGAGACCTTAAATTCGCCATCAAACAGGATGATTATAATGATAAAATAACATGTTATTTACTATAAACTAAACTCGAAATTTAAATGAAGTAGTCATAACAATCCATAACAACATGAGTCCGTAACAAAAATTTGGAGATTACAATGAACCAATTTACACCAAAACTGAATAGTTTTTATCTAGAAAGAGTAATAAAATCAATCCGTTCGATTTCCCGATGACCTTAAGCATACCTCATACTTGCTTACTTTCAATTTTGTTTATGCAAATTAGTACACATGTAATGAAAAGTAGCCGCACCGCCCAGAACTCGTCTCGCAACTATTAAGTTCAAGGTTATCCTATTTTAAAAAGATTTACTACTAGCACCTTTTATGTCTTTTTCCATTTTTGTGTGTGCTTATATGTGAGTAGGAACAACCCACATATAAGCACCATTGCAAACTTATTTTTTATTACTGCTTTAACACTTTCCGCGTTACCCAGTACCAGTAAACTAGGTAGTTACTATTTCCTGATAACTGTTACCTACGCTAACCTCGGAGAGCGCGTTATATGACCATATAACATACTTTACAGTTCAAATATGCCACTTTCTGAATACATTATAGTCATAGTTTCTAAAGGGATAAACTGATTTTTACGCCTTTTCAGTGGCGAGGCTAGATCAAAATTTAGACGTATTATTATCTATTTGTTCATTTTATCTCTTACTATCTCATCGTTTTAGTTGGGTCGATTACCGTGAATAACGCGATGTCATTTTATTATCTCGGTGGTCGAATTTTGCTTTAGTTAAGTATCACTATTATCAGCCTATTTTAAAAGCTTAATATTTCGTAATCCAACCCAGGTTAGCCATGTCGCCGAATCTCTTTCTACAAACGCTAATGGGAATGACAGATTTTGTGACTTGTCGATAGCAAAAGTCATTCACATACATTTTCCTAGTTTTCGAAGCGTTTACGATCGTAGAAAGAGAATCGACGTGCCACTTGGCTACAGGGACGGACTTCGTGATCTAAAGCCACATAGACTAACCGCTGGAGCAAGGTAGTCAAGAAGATAAATAGTTAATAAGAAATATCCTTAATCAAAACACATTTATAACACCTGCATGAATTCAAAAATTCAAAATTTATTTATTTCAATTAGGCTCAGTTTACAAGCACTTTTAAAGGTCAGGTTTATGTCATAATTTAATTTAATCTAATGGTTGTAATAATAGTCGAAAACTTAAAATTAAAGTTACGAGGGTTCCAAACGCGCCTTGGTCCGAGAAGAGCCCACAACAAAGTCAGCCAAGGTTTATTATTAACATAACGAGAGGTACTCGTAGGTACGAGTTAACTGTATCAACTCGTAAATTACGTCAAGTACTCTCATTCGCTTTAAATAATATTACAATCATTTCTAATTATATTAATTTGCCAATTTTAATAAATAAGTTGATACCTGTCTATGTTAAAAATCTCAAAAGACTAGTTTCATGTTTAAATTATTTTTCATCAACGTCCTTTATTGTAATCCAAATATTTAATATTCAATTAAGGTTATGAACTTATTTACTCGTAAGCAGCTCATATTATGTAGCTCATACGTATTGTTGATAAGAGCCAATGACACGCGACGGGCGAGCCCCTTTTCGATACCAACGTTTTAGGTTAACCAAACGGCCCGTTTAAATTTTATCTCTGAATAAAATAAAACATAAAAGTTAGTGTTCTGTTATTAATTAGCTAAGTCCGAAAAGACCTACATTTAATCGCCCCTGCTAACAATATATTATTTTATTTTAAACTAGCGGACGCCCGCAACTTCGTCCGCGTGGAATTCAGTATTTCACAAAGCCCGCGAGAACCATGTAGGTATTTTTTCGGGATGAAAAGTGTGCCTATGTGTTAATCCAGAGTAAAATCTATTTCCATTCCAAATTTCAGTCAAATCGCTTTAGTAGCCGCTGTAAAAAAGAGGAACAAACATACACACTTAGAACAAACTTTCGCATTTATATATTAGTGTGAAGTGTGATATAAACATATTCCCGGTTTCCTTGGACTAGTCAGAAAATACTGTGTTAGGAGTGGGTACGACATTAGTCCACCGGACGTGGATCGAACCACCAACCAACTCTCGGTGAAAAGTCAGGCCCCTTTAGGCTTCAAGCATATTGCGAGTATATTGCCGAGTGACTATACACTTTTTGATTTTGAACAAAACACACCCATTATGACGCGGTTTGTTATCTGAGTTCACTAACCTTATCTCTAAATTATTTAATGTTTATCACAAAATTAATACTGCAAAGTATAAGCACGTCACGTACCTACTCATTTGCTTAAACACCATTACTGTTCAGATTCGTCAAATAATAATTGAATAACTGCCTCATTAGTGAATTATTATTTCAAGTCAGCCAAAACCGCCAATCCGCATTTGAACGGCGTCGCCATACGCCAATATGAGCTTAGTTTGTCCTGCCTTTGAGAAATTGCAGACTATGTCACGCTCGAGCATGTATCCAATCTATTTTGAGACAAACTATCACTTAAATATTTCTAAAATTAATACAATTTTATGACTAATGTAAATATTACGTCCAATAGAGGAATATTTGTATTCTCTCATTTATTTATCTTCTTTTTTTTAATTTTTAACAATGTTATACATACAAAATATACAAAACACTACTAAAACTTTAACCCTCCCGCTGCGGACATTTGAGTGCCCAAGCAACCGGTGGTCAGGGCTCTAGAGTGAGGAACCTCCTCACAACACGCGCCGTCTCAAGAATCACTGCCTTCTGTATCCGACTCTTGATCCAACAGTTAATCAAAAGCTTCTTAAGGTGTTGGTCGAAGCTTTTCGCTATAAGACCATTGACTGAAACGACTATTGGAACAATAATAGTTGACTCAACATTCCACATGGAGATAATCTCGTGAGCAAAGTCCAAGTATTTAGATACTTTTGAGATTTTATTATTATGAAAGAATAAGCAGTGGCGGAGCAAGGCATGCCAAAATTGCGCACCGACTGGCCAACATGAGAAAAATAAATATGAATATCTTTTTTCCTCGCGTTCCTAATAGCGAATAATTAGTTGGGTTATGTATAAAAAAATGGTACGGTATAAATTAAAATGATGACGATAACAAAAATAACATTTAAATACATAGACATTGAAAGTTTCATTCGAGAAAATATATAAAACTAACAGATTTTGTGACGATTTCTGTTTGTTCACTCCGAGTCGCATAAAAGAACTTTGTTCCAATATTCCATATTCCATATTGATGCATGCATGTTCCATAGCCTCAATAGCTCAACGGTAAAGCGGTCGGACACATCACCGAGGGGTGGTGGTTCGATCCCCGCCCCGTTGGTCTATTGTCGTATCCACTCCTAACACAGTCTATGCCGACTAGTTGGAGGGGAATGGGAATATTGGTCAAGATATGGCAAATATTCTTTTAAAAAAAATATGTTTAATTGTGTAATGTTTATTTCAGTTCGACCTGATGTTGTCGGAGGACGGCAGCGGTCGCGGCGCGGCGCTGGTAGCTGCGGTGGCGTGTCGAGAGCGCGAGGTGCAAGCGTAGAGCCAGCGTACAGCCAGCGCCTCGCACTGTAGCACTGACCCGAGCCTCAACCTACAGTACCTCATGCACAACCAAGGTGGACTATACCCATAGTCGTTTAGATCAATTTTTAAAAGCCATCGTTCGCACTGCACATTAAACTTCGCAAAGCGTCGCGATTCAATAATAAATTCAGTTTAAAATTCAACATTACAATGAAAATTATTTGTTGTTGCGATGCGTGTAGTGAATAAAATTACAGATATTATTATAAGTAAAAAGATATACATAATTTATGTGGGCTCTTAAGGACAGTGGCGTAACATGGTCGTGCGCGGCATACTAAAGAGGGCATCAGCAAGGGCCCTCCCTCAATTCCAAACGGCGAATACCCACGCTACGGCACTGGTTTTAAAACTCAACTCAGGCATTACCCGCGTTTTCATGTTCTGTGGTCATACCGAAGAACTGGTTAAAAGGACTTTGAAAATTAAAATAAATGATATTCAGTGATTCACCAAAATGTACTTCTCATATTATTAGGTTCCTATATAATGTAGGTAGATACCTAATTAATTAATATTTATATTATTAGGTATTATTTAATTATTATTTGTATATCTGTGTATTTTAAATGGGTGTATAACCTGAAGTAAAGAATTATTATTAATATTATATCAACCTATTTATAACTTTTTACTTATAATATACACACTTTTTACTTATAACATACTATCATAATATTTTTAAAATGTAAAGTGTCCGTGCGTACGAAAGCCAGCGGCTTTGAAATTAAATAATGAAAAATTGTTTCGCAAGAAACATTTGTATTTTTGTACAAAATAGAACGATTTATTATGTTTTTATTATTAATTTATTAAGAGGTGTTATTAGTTAGGCTAAGTGGCGTTAAAAGTGCGATAAATCAAAAATAGACTGTTAATTATGTATGTACCTAGGTACATAATACCAGAATGCCTATGGTTTGCTGTTACGTGTAGGATATTAGGTTAGACCTGTGGCCTTTCTGTAAGTTTTCAAATAAACAAAATATTACATCGGCGTAAATCCATCATTTTAATCTATATATCTAATAATTCTATATCGATTAAGCTTTAATCATAAAGTAACGCCTTAGTCACGTGAGCAAGTAAAAATATGTATTTGGATGTAAATTACCATTTTTTAACTAGGCGATTTACGTAAATGCTTATTTTGAAACGTGACAGTAGCGGTAATTTCAAATATGTTAATTATTATCATCAAAACGATTGATATATTTAGATTTAGATTGATTATAAAATTAAATAAACATCGATGTAACTGTTTTACCTATAATTTGAGAACTTACTGTTTAGGGCACTATACTACTAAAGACATACTAAAGACATACTCGTTGTGCATTGTTTACCAAAAAACAAATCGCTAGTCATTTCACATCTAACAATAATTAATTGTTCTTAAATTAATGATAATAAAGTTGATTAATAAGCTTAGAACAATGAGATATAATTTTGAATGAAATTGTATCAAAAGTAATACATATTTTAAATTAAATAAGTTATGAAATGACATGCATTTTATACCTTCATTTTAATTTGTTCGTAGGTAAACAGTAACTTCGAGTAAGGCTTTAGTATAGTCATATGTATATGTTTATAACTTTATATATTAGTAATTATAAGGTGTTCCCACTGTGCTTGGATAGACAGTTTATCTGTGGGCTTTCTTGTGGATACAAATGATTGATTATAACTGCAGTCTTCTTTAAAAATGTTTTATAATTTATTTATTACAAAAATGTCTTAGATTTTTGTTGTTGTTACTATATTTAAATGAGTTGGATAAATTAATAAGTAAATACTTACTTGTTATATTATATAAAAAAAAATACTTATTCTGGGTATAGGTAGACAAGATTTTACGAAGTTTGTACTTATTGAATTATTGAGTACATTAGAATAATCTAGTCACAATTAAATTTAATAAGGTATTCAGATCCAAAACAATCTTAAAATATTCACACTTTACACAGGATAATGGCATCATTAATTCAAGACTGATTTAAAATGAGACCATCCACGGCCAATCCATTAGATCCTACTTACTTTTTACATTTTTCATGTTACGCGCCAAATTTAAAAGCTAAGAACGCCAGGCTATTGGCTGATATTTACAATACTTTGTCATAATGTAATATAAATATGTCTGGGCTTTTTCAACATTGTCCAACCATAGGAGTTGGCTCGTAACATTAATGCGTCCAGGATCTTACAGTCAATCCGTTCCTGCCACATCTGCATTTGCCTATTTTATCTCTGCCAGCATGCAGTATCTACTATTTGGGAACTGGTATGTTTAGTTTATTTCACGAATATTGTAGGTTTACCTACCTACTACCTGCTCACAAATTGTAGTAGTGCTAAACGTATTCAAGTAACAAATACATTTTTTGTGGAGAAATTTTCATGAACTTTCTCCCCGCGGAAAGGTGAAAGATATTTCAGACTCATAAGGACTAAAACCCTACAATCTTCGAATTCGTTATCTGAACCAAATTGTATTGGTGAGATAGAATTTCTACTATATGACAATATCGGTAGAAATTCTAATATGGTTCTATTTAAAGAGTAAAATCGTATAGAATGTGCTCATATATCTTTATTAATTTAAAAGCAATACTATTGTAAGGGCGCTAGAGAGGCTGATTTAAATAAAAGCGGTATTCTAGTACAAAAATATTTTTAAAAATCCCGACATTAAGTGGTACACCCTCATCAAAGTCAACTTTCGAACAGAAAAAGTACATCGAAATTGTTTATTCGATCCGTTTGTGAAGTTTTGACGGAAGGCATGGACACAGTATTTTTGGGTCAAGCGTTAAAAACTTTAATTATGTATATGAAATATTATTAACTTGGCGTTAAATTATTTACCCTGTTTAACGCCTGAAGAATAACTTTAATTGGCAGTGTTAACATGTTTGGAAAAAAAAGTTGAAATTATATGAATGAGCCTGTCGAAGTATGAACATTTATTTATTTGATATTTCATGTTATTTATAAGAACTGGTTATGTTTTCTATGAGCTAATTGAGTGCGAAATTCTACCCATTGAGTAATTAATTAGTTAAGTGCAAATTTAGCAATAATGTAGGAATCTCGGTAAGTTTGCTGGCAATAACGCTACATTAGAATCATTAGATCATTCCATTAATAAAAAAATTACAAGGTACCTACTACCTTCATTTTAATTTGTGCCACATGAAGGCGGACTATTACGAAATTAGATTTAAATTAAGACTATTATATTAATTATGGAGAGTTCTTATTGTAGCAGGTGCGGATTGCGGTTGGACCAGACTAACTAGTTGTCTGTTGAAGATTGAAAAGATTTCGTTCTAAATTGATATTAAAAATGAAAACAGTGTATTTTTAGTTTCAAGTAAAAACTTGTGTGTTCATCAGTGAAATTTAAATTCAGTATAAAACGTGTTTATGATTATCAGGAATTGACTGAGGTGTACCTGTAAGATCAAGTAAACGGCCTTAGAACCTGTGCCTGATTTCTCGGCTATAGAATCGAATTCTTATTAAAGCAAGAGTCTATAATTACCAGAATAAGCCTACTCCGACGGAACTCTCCATAACATGTTGTTAGGTACTTTTTGATATGTGCCTATATAAATCTTATACTTAGTTTTATTTAATATATTAACATACTAAAATCAGTTCTCTTATTAATTTTTTTTTTCGAAAATTTAATGACTGACTGATTTTTTTTTGTTTTAGATTTAGACATCTACCTACTAAGTGAGTTTTTAAATATATTACTGTGATAGAACTAGGACATACTGTAAAAAATATAAATACTTTAATTTTGTGATTTTCCGAACGGTGTTGCCTACGAAGGTGTGCTGGAAACGCATGGAAAGTAGCGGGTTTGATGCCCGGGAACACATTTTAATTTTTTTATAAGTTTACCTCTAAACAGCGTAGACTATGTAATTCTTTCGTGTTTCTGTTAAATTACAAGGTGATGGTTGATATTAAATATTTATACCTACGTATCTGCCTACAACCATTAATAATGGGGGTAGGTATGACAAAGACCTTACTACTGGATATTACAGCTAGCTACCCACGGTCCGATAAACCCAAATGCCTACAGCGCTGCCGGCATGACACGTCCGATAAAGTATGCAACGTGTGTTGTCGCGATTTTTGCTTCAAGTCGAGCCGTCATGTACATCGTGACAAGCTAAGCATGTGGGTATATTGGACCGTGTGTGTTTATATTAGATTTTGTAAAAGGAGTAAATACCGAAAATTATAAATATATACAGGAACAAAACATCGCATGCTTAATGCACTTTGGTTCAATTAGATATTTTTTTATATATTCTACCGACCGTACATACGATATTAGTTAATTATATTACATCATTTTATAGTTCCTAGTTTAAATAGGTGCATTTTACTTTTAAGATTTGTATTTTTTCGATAATTATGCTGCATCGAGTGTATCCTAGTTTAAGAATTTAGTTTGTGTTAAAAATTGTGCTTAATTATTAATGTAATTCTTATATCTATTTGAATTCTTATAGCTTGTAAGAACTTGTGATAATTCACACTAAGTACTTCATGCACGATCAAACACTGTCATTTGTTTTGTGTGAATTGCATATCTACTTAGATAGCATAAATGAATTCAAACAGAGCTATAGACGGTTTAGTTTGAATACACCTTCAACTCGCACGATATCGTTTTGATTTATGTGGCTGATTCATAATTATGTGTAATCGTTTCCGTTATCTTATCTTTCTAGATAGGTAGATAGTTTACGATCAACTCACAGACATACATTTTGCGATATCGAAACTACGCACGAAATATTTTGTAAGGTCAAGTTTGACATGATACAATTACAATAGAGTATGAAGGCCCTGTGTTTACTATATTATTGTAGTATATGCAATGCACTAAACTTCTAGTTGGCTCTCAATTTCAACACATTGTACCAGAGTTGCCACCGTCCCGATTTTGCCAGGACAGTCCCGATTTTAAAGACGAGGGCCCGCGTCCCGACGGCCTATCGATTTTGTCCCGATTTTTTACAATATGCGAAAGGAGCGGCTCGTAAAACAACAAGAAATATGTATGGAAAAATTAATTATATAAAATAAATTCTTTTTCCTTACACTGTCTCACATGTGTCATATTTTGATTAGACCAAACGCTGAACGTCTCTGATGGATGCCCAATTGTGCCGATTTTTTTCCCTAAAGGTGGCAACCCTGGATTAAACTGAGGAGATATACTACCTATATTCCTGTCAGACTCAAAGATTGACGCATATTATACTATGGTATTAGCCAAGAAATTAATAAGTTTGTTACATCGAAAGTATCATTGAAGATTTGAATATAAAAAATGCACTTTGATAGCTAACATATTTATTCTTTTAAGTTCAAAGCTAAAAGAAAATCTTAAAATAAATCAGGGCCAAGATACGAAATATAAATAAATTTTAGCGTTAATTACGTACGAGACAATATATTATGTATTATATTCGTACTTATATATCTAAATTACGAGTAATTTGGTTTCTCACGCTACTTTCACATAAGAGTAATTTTTTTCAGGTTATTAGTTAATAGGTACTAATAAATACCTAAATGTTTACTTAGTTTTTGGATTATTTACTTGGTTAGATTTTAGCTATAAGTTTAATCCAAAAACATGTTGGTTGCTATAAAGCAAATAGGTCCTAGTACACAAAACTACCTATCTACTTTTCTGAAATTGTACAAAACTTATTATTGAATTATGTAAGTATTTATTTTTTGTGTTTTCCATGGCTTTGCTAAAAATTATGATTTATTTTTTAATTTGTCACCAATTTGTCTATTATCTACAATGTGTAAGAATGATGGCAATGGAAAAAATGTCCTTAACTTTCTGCTTAAAATCGAAGTTTCATACATTCCACATGAGAATCAATGATGACATTAAATGGGTCTTTAATTCATTATTACCTTGGATATGTTTGACAAGCAGAAATGTACATATCGCCACCAATTAGGGATAAAAGGTTGATAATATGTTCACGTAATGTATGTAATTTGAAATATTTTCGACAAAACTGTAAAATCACGTGACCCTATAAATATTAAATTTTGTATTATTTTTACAATAATAAATCTTTTGATCAGTCTTAAAAGAAATGGAGAAATATTTTATAAATATTTAATTAATTAAGTAATTTATAAACTGATATTGTATTCACGATATATTTAATTATATTTTAGTTAGCTCCAAATCTAGAGCTAAAATAATGTTAATAATTGCAAGAATAAATTTTTAAAGAATGAGTATTTTTTATTATTTACTAAATACCCACCTTTATATTTTTATTGAGTATCCAAATAACATTAATAAAATTTGAAACATTTTGACGTAAAAATATTTTCTAATTTGGTAATGTCAAAAGCCAAAGACTATTTTTTTGCATGGATATTATATTGCAACATGATAAATCAGTTAATATTCAACAGGAGCCAAAAAGAAAATTTCAGTACGATACACTATTATACTTCATGTCATCTACATCAGCAGGCTTCAAGTCATTTCATCAATGTCTTTAGACCTTCAAGCTTACTTAACATATTTTTAGGAGACAAATATTTCTTAGAACCATGAATTCCATGAAATAGTTTTTTTTCAGCTTTTATTCTCTAAATATAGATTTAACAAATAGCTCATCAGCTCAGCTAAGTTTTGTTTGTAAAGAAATTAAATGAGATATTCATTTATTTTTTCTTTATTGTCACAAATATATTGACAGTACAAGCACATTAATTAATTAAAAATACATTGATTCAAGAACAATTGAAGTGTGTTGTCTATCTTTGCAAACATCATAATATTAGCGGAGCCCGAGATGCTAAATTTGCAGTTACTAAAGCGTCATTGGAATCGATTAGATTTGGTAGATAAGATTTTTTTTTGATTGCTTAGGATCTTAATATTGGTGGGCATGTTTAACCCACCAATATTAAGAACCCCTTATGTGCATCTGCTGCAATTGAGTAACTGCAAAAATCCCTTCTTCGGCTCCCCTACTATATAACATTTTTACATCAAACATCTAAAAAGCTGTGAGTTTTTTAACAAACTGAATATGAACTGAATTCTAACTACAGTTTTCACTTAAAAGCCAACTATTACAATAAAAATAATTCAAACAATGCTTCATAAAAAGACAAGAACCAAGATTTACCAAGAACAATGATACTTTAATTTTATTTTACTTAGTATTTATTCAGCTGTTTTCATAAAACATCTATCTTGCTATAGAAGCTCTTGGAAAAAAATAAATTCAACATAATTTAGAGGGCACTTAATACTGTGTTTGGGATGTTAATTTTCTAATTGATTCTACATTTGACACCAAATTATATAAAATATTCAACAATATTTCAGACTTAAAGGATGACTGTTATAGAATATACAACCATAGAATAATTTCCAATTTTGGACTGTTTCAAGATTATTTCATACTCTTTCGAAAGTAACCAATATGCAAGTAGTTAATAGTTCAAACTGCATTTTCATAAATATCAGAAAAATAGTTATACTTTTTGGTGAATAGCATCATTAAGTAGTACAGAGAGTTCCACTAGTCTTATATTATATTCACAGATCATAATATACCATTAATTACTTATTATTATACAATTAACAATATGAAGATTCACAGAGATACAACCATTACATTAAAAATCAGTTGAACCAAGTGAAATTCAAATACTGAGATTCGCTTCACAGAATTTTATTAAGATTGTTATTGCATTTACAACACAATAACAAAGTCTTTTAGTAAATAACTTATAATCAAAATTTTCATGTCATGTCAAACATTTTAAAAGAGAGTGATAAAGTCAAATTAATAACAATAATAGCTTAATCAAATATTCAATAACCTTAAGAGTTAAGTTATATCATACAATATACTAACTTTAGACGTGGCAGGCGCAGTCGGATGGAGTTCTTGGAGGTTTCTTTGGTGCGGTCAGTCTCTTCGATGTCGCTGTGCCATACTGAATACCTGAACCTATTCTTTCTGGATCCAGTTCTCCAGTTTCGATTTTAGCGAGAATTGTTTTAGAACATTTCAAGAAAGCTTCCTCTACATTCTCCCCGGTTTTAGCACTGGTTTCGAGGAACATTAATTCTGTAAGTTAAAAATATATTATTTCCAAGTTACCCCTATTAGAATTCTAATAATACTAGCTGACGCCGCTCAGTTTTACCCGCGTGGTTCCCGTAGGAAAGCTGGTATAATAGCCTATAGCCTTCCTCGATAAATAGGCTATCTAACAGAGTTTTTCAAATCAGACCAGTAGTTCCTGAGATTAGTGCATTCAATTAAACAAACAAACTCTTCAGCTTTATATATTAGTATAGATTAAATTATGCATATTACAATGTGATGTACTGTTCCATTTATCTTACTCAATAAAACAGCCCTAGCCTAATTAACAATCAAACACAACTAAAAGCCTTCATAATAATTACTTGTCACATATCTGCTATTATCCTACTTAATTTAATAATTATAGACCTTAAGCTACTTAATTAAAAAACACCATTATAATGGTTATTAATAATATCACTAAAATATTATATTAAGTATCTGTACATTCATAGCTTTTTGATGTGAATTTCACAAATTCCACAGGCACCTTTAATTGTTTTGAGGACATAAGTAGCTGTAGTTTCTGTGTTAATTCAGAATAAGGGTATAACCTATCTCCATTAGTAATTAGTTATATCAGTTCAGGCTTCAGCAGTTGTGGCAGAATCATACACACAGTTAGATAATACTTTCACTCGTACAATATCAGTGTGATAGGTACTTAGAGTAAATATGTTAGAGCATGATGAAATGAAAATATTTACCATTATCTTGGGCAAATTGACTAGCCTCTGTAAATGTTACTTCCCGGGATTCCTCCAAATCTTTTTTGTTGCCCACGAGTAATATGACAATGTTAGGACTGGCTAGAGTGCGAGCATCTCTCAACCAGTTGACGAGGGCATTGAAAGAGTCGCGCGATGTGACGTCATATACGAGCAGGGCTCCAGCAGCACCGCGGTAATAAGATCGCGTCACAGAGCGGAACCTCTCCTGCCCTGCTGTATCCCATATCTGTAACTTTGTAGATTTCCCACCAATATTTACAATTTTGGAACCAAATTCAACACCAATAGTGTGACATCTATCTTCTTTGACTGAAATACAATATTAAATAAATTAATGGTGGTAGAAAATTGATCTGTCCACACTTACACAATACCCAGTGTGATTAAAACGCAGTAAAGGTAATTAACAGAAACTTACATTTGTTTCCTATAAAATTGTTTAGTAGACTTGATTTGCCTGCACCAGCACTTCCAATTACTAAGAATTTAAATAGATATTCTGAAAATATATTTAACGTATTAATTAAACACATTTCTCACGACAAACAAACTAAACTTAGAATAATAATAGTACCGTATGATTCGGACATTATGACCAATTTCTACAATGTTTCAATTGTGTAAGAATTGCCTGTAGAAACAATTTAATTACTCTGATTTTATTGTTATTTTATAATAATAAAACTTATCTATTTCCTGAATTACAGATTTTTTCCTTCAATTCAATTTTTATTTCTTAATGTCATTGTCAATAATTTGTCAATATTATCGTCACAGATTATATAGTAATATTTTTTTTTTTAATTTTAATTATCGTTGTCAAATTAAACCCTAGAATACTGTTGAAATATAGAGGGGTTTAGCCTATGGTAAAGCTTTTTTTAATCTGTTATAATCGTAACGGTCAAAAAAACTAGAAATAAGAGCTGAAATCCTTTTTTAAAAAAGCAGTTTCACAAAAAAAAATTGACACTGAAGTTTCGTTTGTTTATTTACTTCAGGTAAAATGAAAATCTAAAATATTCATTTTAAGTTTAATTTAATTTATATAAATATACAAACCTTGTATTTTATTTGAACAAATAACGAAGTTATACTTATAACAATATTTAATTTTTATTTTAGCTAGAATGTATTGTTTACAAGGACGTGTTAGTATGACTATATCGAAATAAAAAATATTTTAGCAATATTTTAGAGTAGTTGTGTAGTTTTTATTAATTAATGTTTAATTTTAGGTATTTTTTAACGTCCAAAAAAACATATCGATACCAAAGGTTCAACCAGTCAGACATTTTTGGGAATATGTCAACATGATGTTTAATAAGCCAGATCCAGAACGTATTAAACTGTTAGGTCCAGACCGAGCTTGTGCCGAATGGGTGCTTCGTAACGGCGGCAAAGTTGTATGGTCTAATGGAAAAGTACTTGAAGACTATAACTTACTTCCACCTGAATCACAGTCTGTACCTAAAGTTGTAGTGATTGATGGGACTGATTCATCAATATCACATTATGGATTTTCTCATCTAAGTATGTTTAATAAATCATCTAAGTAGACCTAACATGCAACCAATGATATAATATCTCATGAAGTGAAATACAAAACCTGAAAACAATTATCAACCAATTGAATTGCAACCAGAAATATCTATCTTTTATGTTGAAATTTCTTTGCTCACTCAATTGCTTTGAAGCAATGCAATATAATGCAAGAATTTCTAATGGAAATAAGTCTATATAATGCATTTGAAGATTTCTTTCAGGTGGCTGCACTAAGTTGGAAAAAATTATTCTACATAATAACAAATATATTGATGACAGAGCTATGAAAGGACTTTCATATGGACTGGCTACATTAACAAGTGTCCAAGTTTCCGAATGTGCCAATGTCAGAGATGCTGGACTGAAGGAAATAAAGGCTTTAAAGAACCTACAAACATTAATTCTCTTCAAACTGTTAAGTGTATCAGATCTAGATGAATGCAAGCAATATCTGCAATCACAACTACCAAAATGCAAAATTCTGGGTAATATCAGTAATGACAACTGGTAAATGTAAAGTATTTTACCTGATACCTCAACTCATTCACACACACTTGTGTAACATCTGATAAGTGCAAGTGAAATCAACTAAGATGCCAATTTCCTTCACTTCCAAAGCACTGGAAAGTGAAGGAAATTGGCATCTAAGTTGATTCATAAACAATACATGAGCACAATATACTGTGCTTAAGTGAAAGAGTAATATCTTAGTATTCTACATCATAGCATAGCACTGGAAAGTAAGGAAATTGGCATCTTGATTGATTCATAGAGTATCGCACTTTACATTAGCACAATGTGTTAAGTGTTGAGGTGCCAAGTAAAAATAAGCAACTTAAAATAACAATTACATTTTCATAGTCTCTATTCATCTTCTTTTTTTGTTACATTCTAAATTTATCTTTTGTTTTCAGATGAAGAAGACAAAATAATTAACTGAAACCTTCAAGACTGGGCTTTACCAAAACTATTCAAGATTCATAAACAAATGTTTATAATATATTTCATTATACTGTATAATACAATCACTTGGCAAACTTAACATTGTGAATCATTTCACTCCTTTACCAACAGCTTCATTGACATTACTGTAACCATCTTTTATTAACAGTTCAGCGAGTTCAGTTTTTATCTTGGTAACTACTGGTGGACCAAAATATATGAGGGCAGTGTATATCTGTACTGCACTGGCACCAGCTAATATTTTGTCATAAGCATCTTGACCAGAAAAAACGCCTCCCACACCAATTATGGGGACACTGCCTAAAACAAAAGAAGTCTATTACTAATATTTTATAGAGGTAAAGTTTGTGAAAAGGTAAAGATTCCCCTAAACTGATTTCGAAAATTCTTTTACTAATAGAAAGCTATGTTATTTGTGAGTGCATAGGCCATATTTTATATCTAAATATCCACAATAACAGGAGACTTCGAAAATTGATTTACTAATAGAAAGCCATGTTATTTATGAGTGCATAGGCCATATTTTATATCTAAATATCCACAATAACAGGAACTATGTAGGAGAAACCACAGGGTGTTTGCTAGTCTTTAATAAATGTGAGTTGAGGAGTAGACTACATTCAAGGTGACATTTTATGAATACTTTAAACAACAAAAGTATTCTACTACACTAATTAAATTTGAACTTCCAAAAGTAGTTCAAGGTAACATTGACAAGTTTTAGACCAGTTTATATCTTGATTGCCTCTATTCCAGTGGCATATGTTATTGTTTCATAGGTGATTGGCTGTTTCTTGTTCAGATTAACTAAAAATACAATTAGGAACATATTTTTAGTAAGCTCAGATTTGATTCACCTGGCTATTTACTGCTAACTCCACCACTTGTCTAATTATATTATTACTAATAACAGTTTAATAAACCCAACATTATGTAGTATTACCTTAAAATAATATAAGGTCAGAACCAAATGCTGAGATTTCAGGAAAAAATACAAAAAAACTCACCCTTTGTTAGTTTATATACAGTTTTGATCATGTCTGTGGATTTATTAGCAAGTGGTTTTCCACTGAGACCTCCAATTTCACTAGCATATACTTTGTTCATTAGAGACTTTCTTTCTATTGTTGTATTAGCTATAATAAGACCATCCACTTTTGTATCTTTTTTCATGATCACTGCTACAATGTCCTTGATTTCTTCAAGACTTAAATCAGGTGCAAGTTTCAGTAGAAGTGGTGGTTTAGTTCCTGTTTTTAATGAATTTAATGCTTTGTTGACTGCAGCTAAAAGTTTCTGCAACTCTTCTTTGCTTTGTAGTGACCGTAGACCAGGTGTGTTAGGACTGAAAGTTATTTTGAAAATGTTAAGATTAGGTATATTTAATACATATTAATTATTAGTGGTTGATTTTTCCAGCACCAGAAAGTGCAGTGTTGGTCACAGGAAACCGCTGGATGCTGGCAGCTCGAGACCGTTACGCTTGGAGGTCCATGCAAGAGGCCTATGTCCAGCAGTGGATGTCCATCAGCTGATAATGATGATTATGATGATGGTGGATTTTTGCATGCCCTGCAAAGTATTACTCTATCATAGGTCATCGCTATACACATAAAATCAGGTGGGCCAGTAGGCCAACTGTTTTTCCATCAACTATTATTATGTAAAAAATATATATTAAAGTAATACCTGCTAATATTTATCACAAAATAATCAGCTATGTCAAAGAATTTATTGATTCCTAGAATATAATCTTGAATAGCATCATTGGAGGTTTTGTTTTTACCCAAGTTGATTCCTAAAAGTCCATTTTGCAGCAAAGCTTTGTCTAAGTTTTTAACTTTTTTCAACACCCCGTCATGTCCCTCACTGTTGAATCCATATCTATTAATAACAGCATTGTCCTCTGGTAATCTAAATACTCTAGGTTTTGGGTTTCCAGGTTGAGGTTCTGGAGTAACAGAACCTATTTCAACTATTGAAAACCCCAAGCGTCTTAAACCTGTAACAGCGTCACCATGTTTGTCAAAACCAGCTGCAATGCCAATTGGATTACTAAGTTCATACTTGAGTAATTTGGTTTTCTGGAAATAGATAATTATGTATTATGTAAGTTAATTATTATTATTTAATATTATATCCACGCTAAATAAATAAATAATCATTTTACTTATGATCAATATTTTTTTATCATAACTTAAATATTAACTTGTAACCTAAATACTTATCCAATACTCACTAGTACGTTTGGATCCTGAAAATTTTCTGGTGGAAATATTCCATATTTTATAGCCGACACACCAATTATATGAGCCCATTCAGGATCTAAAAGTTGGCTGAAGGGACGTAAGAATGTATCGTAATAACCATTGAAATCCTTTTTAAAATAAATAAACTGGTATGAGAGAGTTCCTCCTAAGGTCAAATAACACAATGATTTAATTTTTTTCTGAAAATAAAAATAATATAGATATTAAACAGTACAAGAAAAAACATAAACAAATCCCAGCTATGTTTAATACAAACCAAGTTATTCTGTTTACTACTCATCACGATGATATTTTTTATTAGATTAATTTAGAATTGCTGAATTTATAAATTGATAGTAACTCAGGAGTAAAATACCACGCATTAACATTAACTTAAGTAATTCAGAAATGAATAATTAATTAATTTGAATTTCAAAGTTCAAAAACATTCACATATTTTTAAAGTGGCTTTTTGACGTTGACGTTTAATCACAGACAGCATAATTTTATTAAAACGTACTCTGTGTGTGGCTATGACCTTTGAGCTTAAACTAAATAGCTATGGATATGGATTGTTTTTTTTCAACAACTTTCATAATTATAATTTACTAAAATTTTTAAGGAGCATTTTTAAGCTTTGTAAAGACGAAAAAGATTACTACTGCAAAACATCGATTCTATAGAAACAGCTTTTTATACGCGTTACATCGTTGATTTTTTATTTTGATGAAGGGTAACATCTAGATATAAAGGTCCATAGATAATTTGTCTGAGCGATATATCGACGAAATTGCGATAGACTATGGATCTTTACATAGAGTATAAAGACTCAAAGTCTTAATACTCTGTGGACTCAAAATAATTCTTTTTAGACTAAAAAAGCTTGAACTCAGAGCCTTAGAGCTATGCCAGTTTGTAAAAAGTATTATGTAAATAAATAAAAATAATTTTACGTGTGTTACGAAGTGATTTCATTTTATAATAGCAAAATTTAATATTAGCACCAATTACTTGAGCAGATAACAGTCATAACCATCAGATTTCATTGTACTAACTCAGAGTTTTAGAGATTAAAGTTACCATAAAAATGAAAGCAGTTTTGATATTTGACAATGTGAACGATTTATTATTTTCTAAATGGGATGAAAGTTTTCTATGTCGTATGAAAACATTTAATGGTCAAGTAAGTCACAATATTATACAACTATCAATTACAAGAAAATTAGCCTCAACGTCGGTAAATCAATATCGTAGATCGTCTAATAACTAGACCTAATAAAGTTTAAAAAAAATCTATAATAGTAACTTAAAATACCTGTTTCTGGCATTAACATAATCATCATCAGCTGTTTTGCAATTGAAAGAAAAAGTTAAATATTTGAGTACTACCGGACGCCAGCAACTCCGTTTGCGTAAAATTTTGTTTGCGCGAATCTTTCAATTCAACTGTTTAACACCGTGATCACACTTATTATTCCATTCCCGTGGGAATACAGGTTTATACTATAATTTATGACACTCACAAATAATCTGTTTTTCTATTGGAATGACCGAGAGTTATTAATTTTTTGTGCAAAGGACCAGCCTCGCTGTCCAATGCAGAAATGGAGCTAGTATTCCTGCCACCATCATATGTGGCCATGATTTTTAGCTGAGAATTTATAGCCGCAAGTCATTTCCCTCCGTCACCCACATGTCATGGGAGTGTCATCAATGAACTTACTGAGCTATAATAAAATTGTGATGATTTTACCAATTGACTGTAAAGGCAGATATTTCATTAATATTGATTAAAACTTTTTAAAGGAGAAGGATGGAAATATCACAGACAATCACCACATATCACAGCTGCTCTCGCCGATCATCACATCTCAGAGAGTTATGGCAGCACAGTTCAGCAATACCTATACCTCCATGCAATGTAAAGATAACACAACCATAGTATTTGATGAGGTATGTATTGATCTTCAGAGACCAAGACATTAAAGGATCTATATTGATGAAAATCCATGAAAATTTTCTCTCTTATTAGTTTTAAGAGTGATAGGATTAGGTATGATAATAGTCCTAGTCTGAGACTAAACCTCAGTGCAGAGTTGAGTTGAACCTTTAAAAGTTTAATAGCCCGCATGTTCCAAGTATAAATTTCCCCACACAAATATCTAGCTGACTAACTAGAAATGGCCAAAGCTGTCCACCACATCTGTACTAATTTACAGAAATAAATTCATAAGTGAACCTCAGCTGGGAGATGCTTCCCAGTGGCTCTATATACGAGCATCAAGTTAACCTTGTGAAGAGAAATAGACAACATTTAACCAATGGAGGTGCAACCAGAAATAACACTATCTCTTTCATTGAGTTGGTACAAAAGAGATGGGAATGCGACAACTTCGCCTTTAGATGACATTTTGACCTCCCAGTTGTAAATTAATGAATAATCCAATTATTATTATTATTAAATTCGAATATTTAGTTACTTAAATCTTTTTTGTTCTAACTTTAATCTTCAATTACAGTGGCTAGACCATGTGTTCATGATAATCAGTGAGGATGACATTGACGATGCACATCGTGAACTGCTTGATTGTAAAACCCTTGTGCAGCATATTTGTGGCCAGAACATCAACTTGTAAGTGTAATATAGAACTAACATTTGAATACTTACAAACAAAAAAATATTTAGATGAGGTTTTTTTAGACATACTACATATCTATACTATCTATTATAAAGAGGAAAAATTTGATTGTTTGTTTACATGCAGGAGAAACGACGCAACATATGCTAGTTTAATTATATAGAGGCTATTGACATTTCCATGTTTAATCTTAATAAAAAGAATTTTTTAATCAATGATTCAAAAAGGATCAAGATCAAATTGATATAACTTCTTACTTATAAATTACTAGCTGACGCCGCGTGGTTTTACCCGCGTGGTTCCTATTCCCGTAGGAAAACGGGGATAATATATAGCCTATAGCTTTCCTTGATAAATGGGCTATCTAACACTGAAATATTTTTTCAAATCGGACCAGTAGTTCCTGAGATTAACGTGTTCAATCAAACAAACAAACAAACTCTTCCGTTCAGCTTTATATATTATAACTTCTTACTTTTAAGTTATAACTCATTTTCAGATTACATTCCTCCACATATCAGGAATGGTTATCAGTGCTGCTAGAGAGTCGTGACAAAGGTGACTCAATCCCAGGTGCCAGTGGAGTGATAGGGGAGAGTGGGGCAACCGGAGCTGCTCTGAACGCATTGAGAACTGTCTCGAAGGAGATCAAGTGCTCGCCACACCAACATTACCATATTCTACTGTTTGTTGGAGATAAGATGTTGGCTTTATACTCCAGGTATTTAAACTTTCTAATTTGATATATAATTCCAATAGTAGTATTCAAATTGAACAGTGGATATTCGTTTTTGAAGTTTGCACTTGTTATTTCTTTTACCTCACTGCCAAATAATAAAATAGGTGGAATTATGCCTACTATACCAGAAACTTAAAAAGGATTTATAATATTTTTTTTCTAGCCGTGGATGTGAAGATCTAATGCCGCCAGATCTCATCCTGCTGAGTGTGCAGTGTGTCGCCGCTCAGGAATATTGGAGGGAGATGCGAGAAAATGACAGCACTAGTGAAAATGTTCACTTACCGTGTAAGTATATGATGTGCATGACAAATTGCGGTCAAAACATTAATCCGAACTCCGCGTATTGTGATGACGTCATCAGCACCTCGCGGAGCTCGCGCCGCGCGTCGTGTTCGCTGTTCTCATTGAGTTGTGATGACGTCATCAGGGCTGTCGCAGGAGAACAGCGCCATCGTGCACCTGTGCGGCGGCGGGTCGGGCAGCCCGTGCGCGCCGCACTCGCTGCACCTCGCGGAGCTGGCGCCGCGCGTCGTGTTCGCTGTTCTCATTGAGTTGTGATGACGTCATCAGGGCTGTCGCAGGAGAACAGCGCCATCGTGCACCTGTGCGGCGGCGGGTCGGGCAGCCCGTGCGCGCCGCACTCGCTGCACCTCGCGGAGCTGGCGCCGCGCGTCGTGTTCGCTGTTCTCATTGAGTTGTGATGACGTCATCAGGGCTGTCGCAGGAGAACAGCGCCATCGTGCACCTGTGCGGCGGCGGGTCGGGCAGCCCGTGCGCGCCGCACTCGCTGCACCTCGCGGAGCTCGCGCCGCGCGTCGTGTTCGCTGTTCTCATTGAGTTGTGATGACGTCATCAGGGCTGTCGCAGGAGAACAGCGCCATCGTTCACCTGTGCGGCGGCGGGTCGGGCAGCCCGTGCGCGCCGCACTCGCTGCACCTCGCGGAGCTCGCGCCGCGCGTCGTGTTCGCTGTTCTCATTGAGTTGTGATGACGTCATCAGGGCTGTCGCAGGAGAACAGCGCCATCGTTCACCTGTGCGGCGGCGGGTCGGGCAGCCCGTGCGCGCCGCACTCGCTGCACCTCGCGGAGCTCGCGCCGCGCGTCGTGTTCGCTGTTCTCATTGATATGGAACTAAGGTAATTACCCTAATTATTGAATAAGAATATAGCATTATTAAGGCACTAGGGCACTAGCTGTTAGTCGTCTAAGCAAATCGTTTTAGCGGTCAGAATTTCAGGCGTCAAGCGATGAAACCGCGTACCTATAGTGGCTAGACCGCTCGAAGACGTAGCTCCAATAACGAAATGACGCCGTCGAAGTTCTCAATTCAATCGCCGCGGTTGAAATTCTTTGGATGGCGTCATTTCGTTGATGGACCCACATGTCTTCGAGCATTTCAACTGCTTTACGCGGTTTCATTGCAGTTTGCCGCCGTAGCGGTCAACCGCTTTGACAACCGCATCAGGCGGCTGACCACTCTTGCGTTTCTGACACATGTCAATGAGATATGTAAATCTTTTATTAAACTTATGCCATCTTACAATAAACGTAAGTATTAATTTTGGGCTAAACAACAATAATTAATAACAATTAATAATTAATAACAAATATAAAACGGCGACATTGACAAGGTACAAGATAGCTAATGCCTAAGTTGAAACAATGTTTTACTTATTCTTACTTATTTATGAATTTATTAATGACAAAGTGCCTTGGAGGCAATGAGATATTTATGCCTTCATCTTCATTTCACAATTATTTAAAAAACCATTAAATTAAATTTTAGGGAGGTGGGCATTGCAGTGCATATGTCTAGTCAGATATTGTCGAATCTGCGTCGACTTTTATTGCAAAGGAATTTGGAAGTGCTACCAAATACTCTCGACTCTTTGGAAGCAACATTAAAAAAGGTTTGTACATCAAAAAATTCAATACATTCTTGGTTTTTGGTATATAGGCCGAACGTCAGATGGTTGCGTTTTTTTTTATTCTACACAAGTTATTATTCTACACTTGCTATTGCGTCTATTGTTCTTTTTTTTGGTTAACCTTATATCCTAAGGAAGCAATTAGAATTTGTGTTCTTTTTTCCACATATTTGAGCCTTTTCTAAACATCCGACCTAAAGTTTTTGGTATTCTACTAAACACATTTTCATACATTAATTTCTATATTATAGATTTTATTTACCTAGCTTAGAATATGGGTTTGTCTGGCACTTGGAACTAGGTTCCAGCTGAAAATCAGTGCCATTGTGATGTGTGGCATAATGTAGTAAATAAAGATGCCATAAAAAACAATGTAGCAACTCTCGCAATCAGTTATTCTACCGCAAAAAGTTGTGAGATCCATGTAATACCAAGTCGATTACTTTATTCTGTCCGTAATTAAGGGATCTTCTGTTTCAAATTATTACGTAATTAGCTAACCTAACAACATCTTATATTGCACATATTATCGATATTAAAAATCTTTTATATTTTAAATAAATAGATTGACTTGGCCATCGCGTGAATACACAATATACTCGTATGTTACAATTAATACATATTATATTCAATAACATTGCTTAGAGCGCTTGCCAAGTCGATAGATATTTTCTATCTTTCTTTTTATGACGTTGTAGACCACAGAAGCGTTGCGTAAAAATAAGGGTAACTCCACACTATGCGCTCGCATCACCACCAAGATGATAGAGTTGCGCAAGTCGTGCACGACCACCACGCCGCTGACGCCGGAGACCACCGCGACAGCGCTGCACACCGCCCTGGACGCCGTCATTGACCACCTCAAGCCTGACATACCGAGCCTTAAGTTGGAACACCCTGTGAAGGAGGTCAGGGCCCTGTTGGCCCCGTACATCGACTTCCTTCGCGTGAAAGCGATGCGATACTTCAGTTTGGAGTCATATCCTTTTCAAAAAGCTTTTTGTTTGTCACGTTTTTTGTATTTGTGTAAACATAGTAGTATATGTGAATTCATTTGGATAAAAAATCGTGGCCCTTTTAACACCCTTTTTAAGTCAATTTCTACTTTTAGCTTGAGAATGATACAAGCATTCTCAAGCTCTGAGTCGAAATTGACTTAAAAAGGGTGTAAAATGACACAAACATATATGTTACAAAAGGAAACTACAGTCCAAAACTATGTTGTTTGCTTATTGGTGAACAACTTTGTGTGAAGTATAATTTAGAAGAGGGGTAAACAATAACCCTTGGATGTTTCGAACGCGCCTGTTATATTTTGTAGGTATATTTTCATAACTCATTTATACTCATACTCGTATGTAGATATTTAATTATTAACCTAACCTAACCTTCCATGCATGTCTTATTTATGGTGACGGGTTCACTACTGTTTAAAACCTCGTTTGTTTTGGTAATGCATTTTAACGGTTGAAACCACGGACTAATTTAGTAGACGACGCCGTAGGATGCAATCCAGCCGTGTAAATTATGTGCGACGTTCTTAAGAAAAGATAAATAAAAAGTGGTCCTATGAGGATTCCTTCTTTTATAAGCACAGAACCCTAAACATTGGTTTCATCATCCATTCAAACAGGAAAATAGTACGAAGAAGCACGGCAAATAGATGCGGTCACCTTTAGAACACAGACCTTAGAAACGCATTGTTACAAGGCCATATTAACGATCACAATATCCATTTAGTATAATTTGTATGTCTAGTGCATCAATCTCCTATTAAAAAGTGGATCCACAATCAGCGACCAAAAACGTCCTCACTCAATGTGTGTCAAACCCAAGTTCTTGGCACTCAATTCAAGTAGCCGCATTTGCAAATTCAACCTTGAACTCAATCCTTAAGGTTGAATTTCATCTGAATTTGGGATTTTATTGAATATTGGACTATATTTAAAGACCTTTAGGTATAATTTTCTTTATTAATCATTCTAAAACTGTCAAAGCTGACCAGTTTTTATGTGAAATTTTCTACATGATTGTGCGTCCTTTTATTATAAGAGGTCGATGGCCTAGTCTAGTGTTTACATACGTTGGTGCACGCCACTGTGCCTAAATATTTCCGTCACGCTTAGATACCTAATGCATGTATTTAACTAAATATATATGTTTGGAACGATCACTCCATGTATCATAGTGGTGTTAAAAGTATGTTGCAACGAAGTATTTCGCTTAACGTGGGTTGTCACTGGCGAGCCGGACGCGGGTAGTTCCCTGACTCTACACAAGTATGTGGAGGAGTTCCCCGGACTCATCCACTTCGTGTACATCGACCGCAGCACCGGACGCTTCCTGGCGCCGGACATGGCGGACTGCGTCGACATGCTCACGCAGCGCACGGTGAGCAGTTTCAACTTCGAACGCAATAACGCAAAATTGTACACCCAAACTATGTATGCATTTAACTTCTGTGTGTTTTTTGTAGTCTAAAATCTTTTTTACACACGGTTGATTGGGGACGTTACGAAAAATGTAATCGGACGAGGAAGAATTTTTCAAATCGGTTCAGTAGTTTCAGAAACTAATCAAAGCAAACAAACAATGAAATCCTTCCTCTTTATAATAATATTAATATAGCTCGACGATAAAGAGAGCGAGATTCAATGAATTCGTGAAGTCCGTATAAAGAGAGCGAGATGAAATGAATTCGTGAAGTCCGTATAAAGAGAGCGAGATTCAATGAATTCGTGAAGTCCGTATAAAGAGAGCGAGATGAAATGAATTCGTGAAGTCCGTATAAAGAGAGCGAGATTCAATGAATTCGTGAAGTCCGTATAAAGAGAGCGAGATGAAATGAATTCGTGAAGTCCGTATAAAGAGAGCGAGATGAAATGAATTCGTGAAGTCCGTATAAAGAGAGCGAGATGAAATGAATTCGTGAAGTCCGTATAAAGAGAGCGAGATGAAATGAATTCGTGAAGTCCGTATAAAGAGAGCGAGATGAAATGAATTCGTGAATTCCGTATAAAGAGAGCGAGATGAAATGAATTCGCGAAGTCCGTATAAAGAGAGCGAGATGAAATGAATTCGCGAAATCCGTGTGTGTGTAGGTCCGCAGCACGCTGAGCACGGCGATGCGCGCGCTGCGCGAGGGCTACGGCGCGGCGGTGTGGCGGCGCGGCGCGCTGCACGTGTGCGCCGTGCGCTGGTTCGAGCGCCGCGGCGCGCCTGCCCGCCCCGCCGCGCCCCCGCACCCCGCCGCCGTGCGCGCGCTGCCTCCGCCCGCTGACATGCTCGGCGCGCACCACAGGTACGCACCCGCTCCCCGTTGACACGCTAAGCACGCACCACAGGTACGCACCCGCTCCCCGCTGACACGCTAAGCACGCACCACAGGTACGCACCCGCTCCCCGCTGACACGCTAAGCACGCACCACAGGTACAATGGCATAGATTATTCACATGCATAATGTAATAAATTAAAAAAATACATTATAACATTGCTCTTTGTTTGGAAAGTGTGTTATAATATAACTTTTTTACTATTATAGCACAGTTAGAGCTCTGGATTCTTGATTTTTTTAACAATGTTTTGTTTATATTTTATAAAATTTCGAGTTGGTATATTTTAATTAAATAATTAATTAATTTAATTAAAGATTCTTAATTAATTAACAATTTCAATTTCATATTAATTGATTATGAAACACGGCTAAAACTCACGTGATATTAGATCGGAGTATGCCCGATTAGTTTGGTTTGGATCGTGCCGCGATGCAAGAACCAGCTCATGACTAAGGGCCCCGTATGGGTTCCAAACTAGTCGGGGCACACTCCGATCTAATATCACGTGAGTTTTAGCCGTGTTTCATAATCAATTAATATGAATAACACTCACGATAAACAAATTCTAAAATTTCAATTTCAATTTTCAATTTTTCATAGTAATTTATATTGTGATGCAAATACGAGTATGAAGATATGGCTGTAGTCTGTACGGTTGTCAATATTTGCCTGTTAGTTTACATTTAAAAAAAATATTGTATTTCGTATTAAAATTTTGGTGTCACTCGAATCACATTATTGATTTAAATAAAAATCTATATTTTAAGTGCATTTTAGCTTTGTATTATTAGGAAAATCACTGATTCGATCTCTGATATGGAACAAACTATCCCGAATATATTGGAAACTGCTTTACCTTGTAAGTCGCGGAAAATGTACTAGTTACTAGTATTTAATTTTGTTAGATTCCTATTTCATGAGATTAGATAAAGTAGAGTATGAAACGTGCAAGTCAATTTAAATGTCGTGATTGTTATTCATAATGATTCGTTAGGAAACGTGTAAAACTTACGTGATAGAAACAGATAGACGTAGAAGTAAGCTAACCCTAAATGTTTGTTTGTCGGGTCAGCTAGTAAATTAATAGTTCGAAGTCAACTAACGAGATGTTAAACAGATAGTGATGTTGCCAGGCAGCTGATCGAGCTGGCGTTCCCCGGCGACGGCCAGGGCGTGAGCGTGAAGGAGCTGGTGTGCGTGCACCTGGGGCTGCTGCCCGCCGCCACCGCCGTGCAGCAGGCGCGCCGCCTGGCGCACTCCGTGCACGAGCTCACGGCCGACAGCCCGCCCGTCGCCGCCGACCTGCTGTAGGGACTCCCTCGGAGGACTCCTCAGGCTAATTACATAGGATAGTATTCCCACCCCACACCCACATTCACAAACAAAGTCTGTCGATTTTTGAGGGGGATGAGGTAAACTCACTCAAATAGTTGACACCAATAAACATATCCTGTGTCCATACACAAACAACTACAAAGGAGATGGTCCATTTCAGGTCCACTCTTGTACCCCGTATCATTAAAATTTAAAAATACAAGGATTTTATTAAAATTTATTAAAATGATTAAATCTAAGTAAACAAAAAGAAATAACTAAAACCCTAAGTTTATGAGTTATATCAAAGTGGCGCCCATAGAGCAACTATGACATGACAATTGACAGGAAACGTCAAATCGAATATTGCATTGAAAATGTCATCTATCCGCCATTATTACCCCTAATAATGTTTCATTTATTGGTAGATAATGAATATTATTTCGAAAGAATTAAAGTAAATTCGTAGATTTGTATAATCAAAAATAGTTAAAAAAAAAAATATCTTCTTTTATTTCCGCTAGGGTACAATGACTGATCCTGGGATCCATACAATTTTGGACCATCTCCTTTAAATCGTAATACAAACACATGTAATTATAACACAATAAAACATTTATTCTATAGATTCAGTTTGTATAAACACGTTAGATCGTGATCATATACTATTAACAGAGGGGTAACGTCTAGCGAGGCAGGTCCAATGGTAATTGGTCTGAGGGGGGATAGTCCAAAGAGTAAATTGATGTAATATGCAGTCTAACATCCGTATTAGAAACGACCTTCACCCATCTGTTTATTGGATGAAAAGGGTTTTATATCACAAATTCAGTACTATTATAAAATATATTATTATAATAGTATTATTATAAAAGAGATTCTTCCAACCCTGGTCAGTTTGGATTTTAAAATAATTATTATTATACTAAATTGGCGTAGGTCTGGTCTAATGGTAGACATCAGCTGTTTGCCACCCATGCAGACGATTTCAATTCACCAAACGATTTAACGTTCCGGTACAATTGCTGCATAAAATAAGCTTGTAGGATTATCGGTTCATCTAAGACTGTACTATCACATAATATTAGGTGAGATCGCAGTCAAGGGCTAATTTCTCATTGGATAAAAAAATCATTTATTATGTTGGTGACGGGAAGCTTCTTTTCTAGAACTTACTTATTTTGTTTTTGGTTTTACACATAGCAAACCTATTTAATATTTTGCTATCTATCGAAAACATGATCGAATTGTTGACTTATACTCTTACATTCCAAGCTTTTTTCCAGATGGGAATTACATATACACACTGTAAAATGAAATTTAGTAAATAATTCGATTAAAACTTTATGACCTCTCGGGTATCACCCCAAAGGCGACTCTTTAACACCCTTGATATTCGTTTTTTTTTCTTTTGAAAAGACTGTGCCAAGAATACTTAGGTCAATAGTCCTGAGGGCGGGGATCGAACCCCGATCTCTCGGTGATGAGTCCAGCCTCTTTAGCGTGCGCGTAGCAACAGCCGCAGCTAACTACCGAAACGTCATAAAATTTGTATCTGGCTGTACCTACCATCCATTTGAAATTAATTGTATTTAGTTTTATGTAGGTAGTAGGTACTCATAAGAGACAGGTAATAGACATGAGTTATTGCAATAAGATCTAGTCAAAAATATAATCTATAGAAAATTAAATGTGTGTAAAATAAATTAACCAAAAACTTTTTCTTGTCTGTAAGCATTGACCTCTTATAATAAAAGGACGCTCAATCATGTAGAAATTTAAAATTATACGTACCTTTAAATATAGTCCAATATTCAATAAAATCCTAAATCCAGAGAAAATTCAACCTTAAGCACTGAGTTTAAGGTTGAATTTGCAAATGCGACTACTTGAAGTGAGTGCCAAGAAGTTGTGTTTGGCATTCATTGAGTGGGGACGTTATTTGGTCGCTGATTGTGCATCCACCTTTTAATAGGAGATCGTTGTCTGTAAGAAATTTATATGACAAAATAAATATCTCTACCTACTTTAATCAATATTTACATAATATATCAATGTGCCATTCAAGATTTTAATGTTAAGTTAATGATCCTAAATAAAATTATATGATATGTACTTACTAAATAAATCCCTTATGAAATTATTTAGTTTTATTTTACCTTGAATTTCATTCATTAGATTAATTTTTCTAATGAAAAAGTCTCAAGTTTATAAATATGTTGATGGTTCTGCAGGCTGATGCACTATCTTTGATGTATGATAATTGACATAATATATACAAAATTGAGATTCTATGTAACATAGACCAGCTGGTTTATTATTAACCGTCACAGTAATCTTATGAAGACAGAACCGTGTGCTTGTTCATGGCATGAAAACGAGAAAATGAGAAGGTGGTTTAGCATTAGAAATACCTAATCATTGTCATTACTGACTCGTGATAGCCCAGTGAGTATGTCCTCTGCCTTCGATTCGGAGGTCGTAGGTTCGAATTGGTAGGGCATGCACTTCCAACCTTTCAGTTATGTTCATTATAAGAAACTAAATATCAAGTGTCTCAAACAGTGACGGATAAAAATTGTTAGGAAACCTGCATACCTGAGAATTCTCTTTGTGTGAAGTCTGCCAATCCGCACTGGGCCAGAGTGGTGGACTATTAGCCTAATTCTGTTATTTTTAGAGGAGATTCGTGCTCAACAGTGAGCACGAAATATGAGTTATTAATGATGATTGTCATTATATACCTTTTTAGATGACATTTTCCGAAAACATTAGGTTCAAATGTTTTAAATAATACAAAGAAAATAGTTGTAAGAATTAAATCAGATATAATTGAAAATCATCTAACTGTCTGTGATGAGTTGTAATTTGTTACAAAAATACATTTTACAATTCACATAAATGTTTTTGTTAATGAAACATTTTAAAATTACATCATAATTATGTACAAGAATTCCACATAGTGATATATAATTAAATATACCATATATTTAATGATATTAATATGGAGTCAGGTTTATGATTGCTTAACGCTATTGATTAAAAATGTTGACATAAATGTACAAAATTTACAGGAAAAATTAAGTAGAATCTCATCTTGTTAAGAGAAAATACACTTAGTGTTTTTCAGATAGCATGGGTATGGTGACAGTTTGTTTCACTCTTGAAAGTTTGCCACAATTCACGATAATAGTACATATTATGAACGTCATAAGGCAACTGTCACTGTACCCATGCTATCTGAAAAACACTAGTTATAAATGATCAATATAGAACAAATGTCAATTAAACAATAATGAATTACTGTACATTGGAACTTTATAGTGTTATGACTTAAAACTTAACGAAGTAATGACATTACTCATTGGTTATTTATGAATAATTAAAAGGTTTGTTAACATGTTAGTATGTATGGTAACTTAATTACATTTCTGTACAAAGATAAGGCACATCCATTACTCAGGGGAACTACCACCACTTGGTGTATCATTGATAAGTATAGATTTCTGGTAATTGTCCTCCGTGTCAAAGTTTACCCCACCACCTGGACTTGGTGTATTATTAACGATAGGTTTCTGGTGATTCTCTTCCACATCAAAGGTTATTAAATCCTCAATGTAATTGGATTTCTGTAAAAAATGGAAGGTTATATTATAAGACATGTCATTCATCACCACAGTTTAGAATTTAGATCCCACATGGGTAGACAGGCTAAAACATTTGAATATTACATTATAGACTAAAGTGTTCTTCAGATAGCATGGGTATGGTGACAGTCACCTGTATGATGTTCATAATATGTACTTTTATTGTTAATCGTGGCAAACTTTCAAGAGTGAAACAACTATTAATTTTATCCCACATTTTTTGCACATATTTAATTAGATTTTGTTAAGAATATAAACAATATGTTTATATTCTTAACAAAATTAAAAAAAATAAAATTTATGTGAAATGTTAATTCACACCCTGTTTAAATTCAAATTCAAATTCAAAATTCATTTATTTCAAGTAGGCTCAGTTTACAAGCACTTTTGACACGTCAGTTGACTATTTGTAAAGATTCTACCACCGGTTCGGAAGGCAGGTTCTGCTGAGAAGATACCGGCAAGAAACTCAACAGTTGCTCTTTTGAAAAAGTCATACAGTATTACAATTTACATTTGATAACAATTAAATTACAATTTCTTATAGTTTTATTTCCTGTGTGAAGGTGGAAGCTGATCCAATGGCCTCCAAGCACCTTTGTCGTTAAGGAACTCATCAATAGTGTAGTAACCTTGACTAAGTAAATGTTTTTTAACACATTGCTTAAAGTTGTGCATTGGCAAGTCCATCACAGTCTTGGGGATCTTGTTATAGAAGAGTACACCCAAACCCACAAAAGATTTTTTAACTCTTTGGAGACGATATGCAGAAATAACTAACTTATGCCCGTGTCTAGTAAGACGTGGGTTTAGATCTCCTTTTCGTTTGTACAAATTAATATTTTGTCTCACATAAACTATACTGTTATATATATACTGACAGGCTACTGTTAAAATGCCTATTTCTTTAAACTTTTGACGAAGGGACTCGCGTGATTTTAGTTGATATATTGCTCGAATTGCTCTTTTTTGAAGTACAAATATAGAATGTATATCAGCAGCCTTGCCCCACAACAAAATACCGTAAGACATTACGCTGTGAAAGTACGCAAAATAAACAAGTCTAGCTGTATCAACATCAGTAAACTGTCTTATTTTTCTCACTGCAAAAGCAGCTGAGCTGAGTTTACCTGACAGTTTTTCTATATGAGCACCCCACTGAAGTTTAGAATCCAAGGTCACTCCCAGGAAAACTGTGGAATTCTCTATTTCTAGTGTTTCACCATTGATCATTATAGACTTATCTAATTTTATAACATTTGGTAATGAAAACTCAATACATTTAGTTTTCTTTGCATTTAAAAGTAAGTTGTTAACAGTGAACCAATGCGACACATGCGATATGGCACGGTTTACATCGTCGGAATTATCTTTACTTCTGTCACTCTTAAAAATTAGGGATGTGTCGTCAGCAAACAGTACTATCTCACAGATGCCGCTAACATGATGTGGTAAATCGTTTATGTACACTAGGAATAGAAAAGGACCCAGAATTGAACCCTGTGGGACGCCCATTGTGTTAGAAAAACCGCGAGACTTTGAATCATTTATGCATACCTTTTGTGTTCTATCACTAAGATAAGAGGCGATGAGATCGAGTGCAACACTTTTTATGCCATAGTGGCTTAACTTAAGTAAAACAATGTTATGGTCAACACAATCAAATGCTTTGGACAAATCACAAAATACACCAATAGCATTCTTAGCATTTTCCCATGCATCATATATATGTTTTAAAAGTTTAGCACCTGCATCAGTTGTACTGCGACCTTTAGTAAAACCATACTGTTCAGGGTGAAATAAATTATTTAAATTAAAATGACTTAAAAGTTGATTTAAAATGATTTTTTCATACCTTTTGTGTTGGTTGTTGTGTGATGGTCTATAATTATTAACATCAGTTTTGTCACCTGATTTAAAAAGTGGTAACAGTTTGCCATGTTTCATTAGGTTCGGAAAGATACCCAAATCCACGCATTCATTAAAAATAATAGCTAAGTGGGGAGCAATGACATCAATGATGTTAGATATTACTTTCACTGACATGCCCCACATGTCTCCAGTTCTTTTTAATTTTAACAGTTTAAAAGTTTTTTTAATGTCTGATACAGTTATATGATGAAATTCAAAAAGAACGTTGCACTCTTTAACATGGCCTCTTAATATCCTCTGGGCTTCCGTAGCAGAAGAGTCCAGTGAATAATAATTTATTAGTAATAGTATTTATTAGTAATTTATTAGTAATAGTTAATAAGTAATAACCTATGTTTGTAAAGCAAAGTTACCATAGAACACCTCTGCTTATACTTCTTTACTAATTGCTGATGGTTTATCAGAAGAAAAAGAAAAAAAAAATATTTGTCAAGGATAATATAGGATCCTAATTTTTCAAATCTGTCCAGTAGTTTCAGAACCTATTAAATTTATTAAAGAATAAAATCTTTCATCTTTATAATCTATATATATAAAAATGAATTGCTGTTCGTTAGTCTCGCTAAAACTTGAGAACGGCTTAACAGATTTATCTTATCTTGGTCTTGAAATGTTTGTGGAGGTATAGGGAAGGTTTAAAAGGTGAGAAAAAATCAAATAATTTCCAGGAAAACCCTAAAACTGCCCTTTTCTATTTCCCATACAAACATTCAAGAGTTAAGGGGTAGGGTAGGGGTAGGGTAATCAAATCAAAGGTAGGGGTAGGGTAGGAGTAGGGTAGGGTAGGAGTAGGGGTAGATGTAAAGAAGGGTAGAGTAGGGATAGAGAATATGTGCACTTATGTCAAAACGAAGCTTGACCGGGTCCGCTAGTATTAGTGTAGATATTATAAGGCTATATTAGCTTACCACAACTAGTCAACTATTAGCCCCACTATCACCTTAAATAATGTACCTGACTAATTTTATTTATTTTAGTTAAGAGGTAAACTAGTCAGCTCTTTGTTTTGTTTGTAGATTGTATTCCTACTAAGCTCCGCCAGATTGAAATGTCATTGAATTGAAAAAAAAGAACTTACACTTGTAGAAGCTGCATCTGAATTATTCTTGAGCGCTGCAGCATAATTTAATTTTGGTGATTTTATAGAACTCTGCATCAGTACAGGCGAAGGACTCTTTCGGAAATTGTTCTCTAGCACATGCATAGATCCCCGACTGTCAGATAAGTTGTTACTTATGCTACTAATTAAAATATTAGGTACACTCAGTATGTCTACAGTTGTAGGAGTATTTAATGCCTCAATGCATGCTTGAGCCATTTCAACTTCTCTGTTTATATATTTCTCCTCAACAATTTTCTTGTATGCTGCTTCAAGATCAGCTACTTGATTGTCAGCCAAAATGGTGCTCATTAATTTGATTTCTGCTTCCAATTCTCGAATTGAACATTCATTGGTTGCAGCTATTTTGGCTTCTCTTGTAAGTCTCACATCCACTGCCTCCTGTATTTTCAATATGGCCTCATCTGTGTTATTGGTTTGGACGTTACTCTCTTTGACTATTTTGTTAAATATACAATGTTGTGATACTCTGTTGGCTTTCTTGTATCCAGTGAGTTTTTCGCCCAAGTTTGCTGTTACATCCTCAACATATTCATACATGTCGAAGCAGTTAATCTTCCCGAACCTATAAATTAGAGTGTGAGTAGAGCTGGCCGAAGATGTTTTACTGGATAAGTTACATGACACAAATGTTTTCCTTCCATGATACTTTTCAAAGTATTTTTGTAGTCCTTTAGATATTAATTTGTCTCGGAAGGTAGGTTTAATGCTGCTATTTTTTCTATACTTATACCAACCAACCACTTCAGATGCTGCAGACGCAAGTAGTTCCGATAGCATATCCTCCTTTATCGTACCAGTTGGTAAGTAAAATAACGAAACTGAGGGCAATGGTAACACGGTCCTAATTACGATTTGAGTATCCAAACGCGCGCTGTCATTTTGTGAGTCGTTAATGTGGTTAGTAATTTGTGAAGTCACATCGCCGATAAGGAATCCCTCCTGAAAATAACATACATAACTCCATTAAACTTGTTTTTAAAACTATATTACAACATTTATTAGTGTATTCATACCTGACAATTAGCGGAATTCATACATTCGTACAGTAAAAACGATAGCGCGGTGCCGTTAAGCGACACCTTCTCTGTATAAGCCATTGGATATTACAATTTAGTCATTTGTTCATTTTAAACAAGCAATTAAATTATTCAATAAATTTTACACTATATCAATTAAAATATTAATTTAATTTTACTTTTGAGTCATACTCAAATCAAAGCAATCAAAAGCATCACAGACTAACTAAACTAAAACTATAAGGCAAAACATGACGTTTAGTGATGTGCAAAGAATAATCTAGGATTGGAGGAATCAAAGATGTGACTTTCGTTTCGGTCCGACCGGCCCTTAGAACAAATACCTATAGATATGTATCGCACTTAAATTCACCAACAATATTCTGTCGTTTTTTGATGGGTACGAGGGTACGAAGTAAACTCACTTCATTTAAATTTCAAATATTCAACACTACTTAGTTATTAATCTATTTAAGAATATTTAACAAAAGTGTCTACTAGCTTATTATGATTTCGATCCCGGGTAACAATATTTTTTTTTGTTTTTCTCAATTCGTTAGTAATAGTAAATCTCTTAGATCAGTGTTGCCAGATGAGTCTTGTGAGAAGTTACCCGAAATATTAAAAAAAGTAACCTTTTTGTCTAAAAAGTAACCTTTTCACTAACTACTCTTGCTTTTTGCGTTCCACAGCATGGCTAAACCACCATTTCAGCCTCTAGGGGCTAAAGTATTTTTTTTTTAATATCTGTCTGTTACGAATACTAGCCAAGTTTGCCGCTACATAAGTACTAAATTACTTTATACCGAAGAAGATGTTACTCCTAAATAGAATCATCTTATGTAAGACCCTGATTGTTTGCCTTTTCCTCATGGAATAAGAAAAATAAAATTAAAGAGCAAAAATTTAAAAAACTATTGACGTGAATAATAATTCATACTTGATTTTTTTTAAAAATTCAATGTTACTGCAACTTACTTATTTCACAACGTCAATTGTGACATCTTCATTTATAGTGAGAATTGTAACCTTATTTTGAAGATTGAACAAAAAGGAAATACCTCTTATACTATGGGTCTATTCAGCCCCTTGTTTAACAATCTATTCATATTTTTTACTGGAAAGGTATTAAAAGTTAATAGAATGTTAGTTAAATTGACACAGAAACATCAATGAGTTCTTGAGCACTTGTCCGCATTTCTTGATTTAACGACCTTTCTGTTTTATGTATACGAAATAGTAAGTTATTTCTAAAAAATCCTCAATATTACGTAAAAGTAACCTTTTTATTAATGTAACCTAAAAGTAACCAATGCAGTCAAAAAATCACCTAAAAGGTTACAAAAGTAACCTTCTGGCAACACTGCTTAGATTATTTTAAAAATAAGTAAGTGTACACAAAGACCTTATACTTAATAAGTATAAGGTCTTTGTAAGTACATCGATGAAAAAAAAATTAAAAGCAAAAGTCTCCATTTAAAATTACCGTTGTTTTAGTTCTAAGACATTCCGGTTGCAGAAATAGTATAGTATTTTTTTCCTTACATGGCAAAAAAGGTAAACAAAGATCCGTCGTCACGACATTCACATATTTCTCACAAACCGTCCGTTTAAACTAAATCATTTATATACACATCACTTCATTTAACGCGCACACCGCGAATTACATAAAAACTGCTTGTAATTAACTATTATATCACATTTATTTCACTAAAAACGAAATCACAACAAGTTTTATTTCTACAGATTAACGAAAATGTTGCGAATTTGACATTTCGTAATGCTAGATTGTCTATGAATTGAAGAGACGGGAAAGATACATGAAATTATAACTTGTCGATAATTATGTACATATTTTTTAATTTTAATATTTGTGTCCTTTGTGGCTTATAAATAAAATAAATGTGTATCTTTATTAACACAGCACCAAAGAATATATTATACTCCATGGAGAAGAAGTAAATCTACATACATGAAAAGTTGGACATAGCAGCGACATTATTTCCGCATACGAATATTTTTTCATAAAGTCAGTGGCAATTTTAAATGGAGATTTTTGATTTTAAAATAGTTGAAGGACCTAATTGAGAAAAAACAAATAATAATTTTAAAAAATATATACAACCGACTTCAAAATATTAACGTACCCACGAAATTAAAAAAGGGAAAAATAATATCATTATATTTTCTGCCAAGCCAGTGTATTCAATCTATTAATTCAAGGTGTACCCTATCGTAAAGATTTTTGTTTCTCAGACATTATTTTTGTCTGTCATGTGTTTTTTTCAGTAACGACTTAAGTCAACATCAGACGGGCTTGGCAGCGACTTCAAAATGATCAATAAGTAGAAAATATAATAATGTTATCTTTCCCTTTTTAGTTTCATGGGTACGTTAACATTTTGAAGTCGGTTGTATTTTTTCATAATATTTTTTTTTTATATTTTTAATATACCTAATAAATAAATCAATCCATATGAAATTCAACCTAAAATCTACCCATCTGAAAGTCGAAATTTTCGGTTAGTTATATTATTGTTAGTCATACACTACTCAGCAATCAGCAATAATATAACAACCAAACAACAAATAAATAACAAGACTAACAATTGCAAACGAAACAAATAAGTAATGATGATATGGAACAAACATTGACACGACCTCACTGTGAGCATGGAAGCGACAATGTGGCACTTTTTGCTCGCAGTTAACTCATCCTAAACCGAGCTTAACCGATCGCGGCGCGAGTGCTCCCGAATGTTTGTAATTATATAGCACGATCAAAAATTATTAAAAAACCGATTCTTCAACCACTTGCAAAATTTTTAAATTAAGAATAAAGAAAACAATACACAAATACGACTTGAATATTATGATTGCTGGATCAGAAAAATAAATAAAAGATTTGAAATACTAATGGAAAAAAATTTATTACTTTTGTTTCGCAACATGGTGAGATTTTTATTTTTCTGGTATACGTAAATCGTGATAGTCAGAATTATTAGGATATTATTTAAAGAAGTTTGAGAGATAGTGATGTACAAGGGGCCGAAACTTTAGTACAAAGGTTTTTGAATATATGACATTATGCGGTAATAAATTTAGTAGGTTCTAGAGCTAGAAAAATGTTACGAATTATAATTAGGGACAGACAGTAAGTGTACATTAATTCCAATTATGTTCTACATAGTCATTTGGACTAGTGGTGTATAACCAAGGTAAAAAAAGAAAGAAATAATAATCTTTAATTCAATAGAAAAATATTTTTGTCGCTTTTTTGTTTTTCTCAATTGTTTTCTTCAACAATTTAAAAATTAAAAATTTCCATTATAAATTGCCACTGACCTTATTTCAAAAATATTCGTATGCGGAAATAATGTCGCTACTATATCCAACAAAATGAAATGAAATGTTAATGTTTTTTAACTTTTGTATCTTTTGTAATTTTTAAAAATGTAAACTGTAAAATTTTTGTAATTTATGTACTTGGAAATAAAGGCTATATTATTATTATTATTATTACTATATCCAACATTTTCATGTATTTCATGATTCACTTCTTCTCCTTGGTGTATATATTCTTAAAATGATATTTAATTTCCTAAAATGCACACAACTGAAAAGTTGGAAAACGAAACGAATATGGAACGTATTCGTTTTTTAAGTAATGACGTATAGTAACGGATATTTTAGTTTAGTTATTTCAGATATAACGATACCTACTTGATATCGTTACGATGCCCGCGGTTAACTTCTCAACCCTACTGATTGTCTTTGGTTCATAGTCAGCCATTATTGTTGTTTAAAATTGACATCTAAGAAAATTTCAAGTATAGCATTGCAGCTATGTCCAACGTTTTCGTGTATGTACCTTCACTTTTTCTCCTTGGAGTATATATTCATTGGTCCAGCTTTTGTGTTTGGAAGGAATTCAAATACTCCCGAACCCATAGATTTTTATGTACTTGTACCTTAGATCATTAAAAAGAATGGACCTGTTTCGCACCCAAATTCATCAACAAAAAAGTCTGTCGTTTTTTGAGGGGGACGAGGTAAACTCACACATCGAAAACATTTAACACCATTAAGTATATTCTGTGTCCATACACTACACACAACTGTATAATTGACAATACACACACGCGTAATTTTTACACAGCCTAACCAACACATCGCTTAGACTATCCACAGAATATATATTTAAAGAATGTTCGATCGATTTTTTGCTGTTCCGTCAAAAGAATCGATTCTTTTTAGAAATCGTTTTGATTACAAATTTGATAAAATTATGGTAGAAATACTTACAAATAAAACGTTACTCCATCTTTTACTAAACTAAAAGTTTTTGGTCGTTTTTTATGCCATTCAACTACGCAAACCGGCATTTTTAGGGAGCTCTTTACACGACGAAAATGATAACAACAATAAGACATCGATTACAGCAACAGTTTTTATAAACGCGTTCGATCATTGATTTTTGATCTTTGACAGAGGGGTAACAGTTTACGAGGCAGGTCCTTTCATTTCAATGGTCTAAGATTTGTACCGAATCGTAAATCTATTCCCGAACCCGAGATTTCCAAAATCAACTTCTAAAGAATGTTTATGTATTGTCCATTTAGCCATAAATTATTATGAATTAAATTAAATAGAAAATCTCTAAAAATTAGAAAAGCCCTATTAGAATTATTTATATTACCTCTGTGGCACGTATTTGAATTTTTTGACGTTTTCTTTTATTTTGTCTTTCATGAAATTTCAGAAGCAAAAGCATATTTTTCGCATGTCAGAATATTTTTCATTTCAGTTTCATTTTCACTAAGTATCAGTAGGAAAAACTATCTTTACGATTGCGTGACGCTCAGAATTCAGTTTCAGTTTATTTATTTAATTTGGCTGTAGCGTTTGGTAAGCGTTTCTTTAATTTTAATTATTATAATTTAAATTTTATATTAGTAGGGTTGTTATTGTAATTATTATCTATTTTTATTAAGTGTAGTAAGTATATTATTTTTTAGATAGGTAGTACTATCTAAAAAATAATATGTACAGCGATTTTGACTAAAGATATTTAAATTAAAATAGTGACTATTATTTATTATGTTTAGTTTGTGAAAAACTATTTTAATTATTAGATTCTACTATGGGTTTAGTGCCTACATAATAGGCCTTTTTTAGTAAATTTTGTGGTTCTACCATGACTGGAAATGAACTATTTTGATTTATATTTCAGAGTGAGGTTCACAGCTAACTAGTCAATAATTATATGGCTGTGACTTTATCCCTTTTTTCATATAATAATAATAATAATAATAAATAAATCTTTATTCACCAGAACTTCATATCCCAAAATTAAGTTGAAGCCCTGCCTCCTGTACTAGTTATTACTGTGTATGTAAAATTACTTTTAATAAAAATATATTATTTAATGAGGTTGAATTATTTTTCACAAACAAATACATGTCCAACAAAACTCTCTCTCTTTGTGTAAAATACCTAGATTTATTATTAATTTTTTGCATTGTTTTAGATGATTATTAATCTGGTGAATGGTGAACTGGTTTCAAGCCACTGCAAAATACCAAAAATTGTGTTGTTTTGGTTCACATAATTTAAGCTTTCAAAGATTTATTAATAAACCCTACAAAATGGAAGAGTGTGCTAATAAGGAATGTCTAAGTCAAGATCCAGTTTTATCGAAGAAATATTACCGTCGGGCTGAGCATAGGTAAGCATTACATACTCCTTTTATTTATTGAGTTGTATTTTAAGACATTAATGTTATCTATGGTCTAAGCTCTATGCCCTGCTATAAGCGTGGCCCTACCCTGGAGTGGGCCATTAAAATAGACTGAAAATAATAAATTCAAGACCTAGGGCCTGACCTTCAAACCAGGAAAATTGTTTTGGCTTAAGGTCAATCTAATATTAGAAAAAAATTTTGATCTGTGATAACATACTCGATTCTAGCATTATTTTCATAGAATGGAGTGAATTGTATTAAAATATTTAGTATATAAAATTAGATTATCTACTATATAAAAATAGATTATCTTCTGTATAAAAATAAGTCAGGTTTTTTTTCCTGATTCTATAACTCCAGTACGCACGAAACAATTTCCATGGTTTTGCATTCTTTGGATTTGCTTTCTTTGATGGTTTTGCTTTCTTTGGGCTCCATGAGGTTTATAGCAAAGAAAATTCAGGAAAAGGTAGGGTAGGGTAGTTGAAAGTTTACATAGAGTTTTACGCGGACGAGGTCGCGGGCGTCTGCTAGTTTTTATGTAATTTTTTTGAGGATTAGGGGAGGTAAAGGTCAGGTGATATATTAGTACCGTACAGCATAACAACATATACATTATGAAATCCTGGTGAATTCGGTACGAGGGTGATTACTAAAATATTCTTAATAATAAATTTATGACGCTCATTCGCTTAACGCTGCGAGATAAGGGCTATTATTATGATGAGCTTACATCAGAAACCGAACTGTGACCCGTCAAAATGTTATCATTAGCAATAAACAATATAACCGATCATTTGTTTAGTGTGTCGTGTGTTACATTGGCTGCTCGAGCCTTGAGTCGATCGGACGACTTCGGAACATCGGATATTTTACGTTAATTGTCAATATGCCGGATGAATTCGAGATCGCCTACCCGCTGTCGCCGTCATTAAGTCCGCATGAGATACGGGCGCGTGCCAACTCGGCGACTAAGCGTAAACCGGTCGTGTCATTCGTCGTCGGCGATGTTACGGTGGAGATACCCGACAAATCCATTGTAGGCATGGACAAACCGTTGACTAGAAGTGACAAAACTGATACGGAGTTGGACAGTTTCGCAGAGTCCCTCAGTACCGTGCACAGCACTTGGTTCGATAAGAGAGATCTACAGCATAGGTATGTAGAAATGCGTCGCGCTGTCATAGCAGATATAGTTTGTAAATATTTAACAAATGATAGAATATATCACGTGAATATATTATAAACTAAACAATAATGATAAATTGTATTGATGGTATATATGCGAGGCTAAGTTATGTATGTAATTTATGTATGCACTTACAACTACATATAATATAATACGTTTATGTATTTGTAATTCCAATTTGATGAGTCCCAAATCTATGTTTGTTGCGTTTAAATTTTCATGCACTTATAAATAAAAAATAATATAGAATTCCTAATATGTATAACAATAAGGTACCTATGGATATACCTAGGTAATCTTACCTTAGCTAAGCTAGTAGTCTATTAGATAATAGACGAATCAAACGGACATTTAAATGTAAATTTTAAACCACTGGGAAATTGGAAATCTATCTACGAGATACGAGGAACTATAGTCGTGAAATCTAAGATGAAGCCAACATGTATAAATCGTACGTCTACTGATGTTGGTAAATGACTTTGGCGCACATGATCGATTTAATATATAAACATATAAATCAACCACACTAACTTATTTATCTTAACATACTTATTTATTAAAAAAAAAAATAGCCAAATATTAAAAACATTACCAATATCCTCTTTTCCCATGTAACTCATATTATGTACTATGTTTGAGTGGTGGTGGTGGAATGCGATAGTAGTTTACCGGATGGGGATCGAACCCAGGATTTTTGGGATTTGAATACGACCCCTTAACCGTCCTTTCCCTAATGTCCCATCTCAACCACTTGATCTGTTACCACTTGACCAGATAATTACTTTTTTAGATTAACAACCAAATTATTTATTTCAAAATAAACCATTTCTTCGTTATCTGTTATTTATTTTGTTTTAACATAGGTGGGTACCTAATATTTTCAAGATTGAATGATAAAATAATCAGTCAAACTAAAATTAATCTTAAGTATATTTTATTCTCATATTTGCCTATCCTTAGTTATTTATCTTATTAGATGCCTATTAGAATAATATAAATAGGTTTTGATTTCAAAATTAGAACAAATTACGTCGTAGAAGCGAGCAAGGCGTTCCTTAAATCGAAGCGTGTGATTTAGATTACAAAACACAGCACACCATCGCGGATACAGTCTTAACAACTTTGTTGGCCTTCGTAACTCTTTCTAATATCTACGGTCCTGACAAACCTTTGTTTAATGCCACCTTCACTGGCTGTTATTATTACAAGTTTCTCTGCTAGATCGAATCAGAAATGAGGAGATCCGCAGAAGAACTATAATCACTGACATAGCTCAGCGAGTCGCGAAGCTGAAGTGGCAATGGGCAGGCTACAAAGTTCGCAGAGGCGATGGATGTTAGGTCCAATATGCTGGCGACTGTCTAATGGCCTAATGACCCCGCACCGGAAAGCGCAGGATTGTTCGACCCCGGACTAGGTGGACTGAGGACATCAAGTGTGTTGTAGGGAGTCGCTGGTTGCTGGCGGTTCGAAGCCGTTGTATTTGTAAGTCCATGCAAGAGGCCCATGTCCAGCAGTGGACGTCTATCGGCTGTTAATGATAATGATGATAGAGGCTCATCATTCAGCCAATTTTTTATAATACGAGTACATGAAGTCCATGAATTAAAAAAAAATCCAATTATTACATCATGCAATACCCATAATTAAATATTTTGTTGTTGTTTGAAGATGCGTCTTTGCGTGTTTTCATTATGATTCATGCTTTAATAACAATTTTTTTATCGCAGTCTTAATTTTAAATTCTTGCACTCACATCATATAGATAAAATCTTTGGAAACATCCCAATGATTTTCTCCAATTTCGTAAGCATGTATAATTTAAGGGCGATGTATTTGGCATGAGTTAAGATTAATTACAGTTTTACGACTGCTAATTTAGCAAATACACGGAACTAACATGAAAAATAGTGTAAACATTGACTTGTACTAGTGTAAACATTGATTTTAGTCACAGAATGCATAATTATGTACAATTTTTAGTCACATCGAATACGGGAAAATGTTGCTTAATTTATATGTTTAACATGGATTATTTACATTTCATAATTTAACGTCACCTTTTTCTATGGAATATTTATAATGATTCAATTGCTATTAGATATATCTTTTACAAAATGTTTCACAACATTATCATTTTATTTTTTTAAAAACAACTAAGATCTTCTATCTTCCTCTAAAATCAAGTGATTTATCTTAGTTAAAATTATTACTTGTATTTATTACCTGAGTACCTAATAATTGCCTTTTTGGATTTGTTATTGGTTTTTATTATATTTATCATTTACTAACAGAAGCTCGCGACTTCGTCATATTTCTTTTGACTTCAAATAACAGGTTTCTTTGCAGAGTTATCTCCTATAATACTTATATAAAACGAAACATTTATGTGTGTTATCTGTCTCTGAAAATTTTCATCCAGAACTGTTCAGCCGTTGCGTTGGGCCTTGATTGATTGAAAATCATCCATAAAGTAGTTAAGTTTCCTTATATTTTACAATTTTCCGTGTAGTTATCGTTCCGTAAGAATCTTCTGCAAAGTATTACAAAACATAAACTAAAAAAAATAATAAAATCGGTAAAGTCATTCTCAAACGATGACGTCTCCAAAGGAAATGAGCATTCATTTTTATACTCGTATAATATACAATATACATTTATGTGTATTGGCGGACCCGGTCAAGCTTCGCTTTGACTCGACCTTACAAATGCACCATACAAACTTCCATTCAGCTCTTCCACCCATTTTCTAACCCCCCACGGTTAGAAAGAGTCAAAGTAGCCAATGGCACTCCATCCTTTCAACTATCTCCACTTAAAAAATCACTTCAATTCGTCACTCTGTTTTGCCGAGAAAGACGGACAAACAAACAGACAGACCGACAGACTCGCAAACTTTCACATTTATAATATTAGTATGGATAAGTGAATATAGATAACATACATAGCAACCATAGGTGTTAACACGTTATAAGGAAGTGAATCAGCTGTTATACGCAGACGGTCGCGGGGGAGACGTTGTTGGGGATATCGCAGTGAAGTGACTCGTGAATGGGCGTCAGTAACGCTGTAGTGTAATGTCAGTATACGCGAACACGTCGTTCGGAAGGGTCCTTTGTTGAGGCTGATTATCACAAACCGACCTTATCGCGATCATCTACGTTGAGTGTTTGTTAAAGTATTAAAAGTACACATATTCAAAGCGCGAACAACACACGCCTCTGACCTATTAACACACCATTCGTGTTATATTCATACGTGTCAATTTTGTGCATTGCAAAATTTTAATGCGCCGTGTTTGTGTTTTTATCATTGTGTGTAACAAAGTTTGGGTTTGCTGTGTTTGAGTCACCTAAACTGAAACGCAGAATGTTGATATGTGTTTTTATTTGTGTATTGCCAAGGTCTCGTTGTTAGTGCGAGTTTCATCATAGTTTCATTGTTATCATGTTTTTTTTTATTTACTGTTAAATGGTCTTCAATATACAATATATATACAATATATTGCTTGATGACTTTTCTATTGTTGGTTAGGATTAATTTGTTACACTTAATTGGGTAGTTGTTCTTGTAAAACAAAATACATATTTGGTAATTGTTTTACTTTCGTTATTGAGTCATGTAGTAGATACATACACATCGTATTGCGTACTTATATACAGAAACATTTTCTGTGTGTAGCTTTGTGTAAATAACCTATTATGTTTATAAAACTTTATAAAATATTATAGCATATAGGTATGTTTAAAATTTTAATAACGTGCAGATTATTTCGATGCTTAAAATATTGCATTTATTATTACAGGGCTAAATGTAAACCAGTTTAGGAATTTAAATTGGATACAAGCGATATAACAGATTTTCCCTTTCTAGTAACTTGTGTTCTAGACTAGTAATGTTTGAAACACCGTGCCAACTTCGCAGGCTTATTTATTCAGAGAGGTAGTTTTGCATAATAAATGTATACCAGTATGTAATTTGTTTACAATTGCAAGAGTATTTACATTGATTGATTTTGTCGTTTTGACACACACTTTTAAAAGGTTGAAGATGTATATATTATATTTCAAGACCTTTAAATTTATACGTGAACTTAATGTGTTTAGTTTAAGTTTTTTGCTTAACTCAACCGTGACACCTATATACAATTTTATATTTAACACAATATGCCCAATAGGTGTGCAGGAAAATTACATATTGTATTACATATGTTATGCATAGGTACGTTCAGATATAAAAGTAATAAAATGAAAAATTAAATACACTTCTCAAAAAGCCCCCTGAAGCAACTTGTCAACTCTGTAGTAGAACTTCAAATTATAAAATTAATTATTATCTTTAGCTTAAAATGTAAAGTAAATACATAATTAGTAGTAAATACTATATCTACACATAACTCATACGTTACGAAGGTCAGATCACTGTGAGAGCAAGTTATTTTAACTTTGTTACTGTCAAGGATATCTACACAAATGCTTCCTGCATTAAATTAAATGGAAGTCTTTCATTCGAGTTCCATATTATTTAAGGAATCCTTATAGTTTTTGATTGAGTGACAGACGTTTAATTCAAAAGCTATCAAGGCTTCCTTTATTGGGTTTATTTGATATCTTATAGTCTTTGTCAATATTAGAGTTTGGTGAATTGAACTCTTTAGCTTTGAAATAATAAACAATAGCTCCAAGTTACAAGAGTGTAATGACATGAGGTACCACGAGGTCATGGCGAATGGTGCACCGGAAACGTCCTCTGACCCGGTAGTTACTAACGGATCATCATACGGCAAGGGAGACAGATACACAGCCGCACCTAATGAGTGAGTTACATATCTATTTTTACTTTGTCTGTATTTAGATATATCAGTGTTAAGTCAAGATTTTCCGAATGTAAAGGGTCTCATCGTCTTTTGATAAGTGTTGGATAGCTTATTCAAATTTTGTCCATGTCATTTGACATTAAGTACGAAAATGGTGAATCTATTTTATACATTTCGGCACTTATTAGAATTTGGTGTAAAAGACCCTTAGAATGTCAGAGGTGTCAGCCAAAAACAATATACATATTTGAAATAAAATATTTTCGCATTATTAAATTCAAATTCGTGTATTTCAAGTGGGTTTACTTTACTCTTGGTTCGCAAAGAAGATTTTCCTGAGAAACCTGCAAGAAACTCCGTAGTTGCTCTTTAAAAATAATCGCCATTCAAACTGTTACCTACTTTACTTATAATATTACTTATTACATCTTGTGTGATTCTCGTTAATACAAGTTGCATTCCACATCCTATTATTTCTGAGAAATGTTAATTATTATTTTTATAATCACAAACGAGTTACATGGAACTGGAATACCAAATGACAGTGTAATTAGGCCGGCTACTGGCGATCAAGTCAGTAGGGCTGATCCGACTTCACGTCGGAACAGCTTCTTACTTTATACCAAGCTCAGGTTCGTTCGTGCATTGAGTATTGTTCCCATTTAAGGGATGGATCAGCCAAATACCAGCTCGCTGCTTTGGATTCAGTAGATCACCGAGCTAGGAGGCTAAACGGTTACGATACCTATCTAACACAAAATTGCAAACGTTGAAGCATCGCCGAAATGTTGCCTGTCTGTCGATTCTCTGCAAGATTTATTTCGGAGAGTGAGTACAGAATTTTTTCGATCTAGTTGTTCCTCCTTCATCGCAGTATTCTGCATCCATACGTAGTTGATTTCCCATGGAGGTGTTTGGCTCTTCATTCCTGATTCATACTGCTAGCTCATTGAATGCCCTGTCAGCTTTCGTTTTCCTTTCCCTACTATCTACAATATGGGTATTTTCAAGTCAAGAGTTAACAGTCACCTTCTTCAGTCAGGCTTGTTTGCAGCAAAGCGCTGGCCTATAATTATAAATAAAGTCAGATAGTTTTGTTTATACATACCTATTATTATCTATCTCACAACAATTTCTTCCGGCTACTGATTCAGTTGAGTGTAAACAATACGAGTGACCCACGGTGTTGTATTACAGATAGCCACATAGATGAAATGTCAACATAATGACTGGTAGCAAATATAATGTAATTGCCGGGAGCAAAATCATACTAATAAGTGTTCAGTTTCATATACTAATAATAAAAGTGCGGAAGTAAGTTTTTCTGTTTGTTACCTTTATACGGCTTAGCCGATGAATCGATTTGGATGAAATTTAGTGTAAACGTAAATTGGAGCTTGCAGCAGAACATAGGTTAATATTTATCCCGGATAAATCCATGGTTCGCGCGGTTTTGTAAAAACGAACGGAGTGGCTAATGTCATATAAATAGGATGTGGGGAGCCGCAACCTCATTCGCAATATTTCACCCAACATTTGACACTTAAAATTATTTCTAGATGACTGGAAGTGGAATGGAAAGCGTTCGCTGGAATTATGTACCCTCGTAGTGACATTGATCTTGTAATAAGCATGTATATGTCTCAGGGAAATTATAAAAACAGCGATTTGATGAAATCTATGTTTCTACGCCGGTTGATTCTTCATAGGCGTAGTAAATGCAGAATGAAAACTATACCACTTAGGAGTACTCATTACCTTCTAAGTATTGTTTTCTGTCTTTTCTTCTTATGTAATGGTTTTTATTGTTTAGCCTTCTTTTATTTGTTTTCTCTTGTTATTGTGTAAGTATTGAGTGTAACAAATATGTGTTTAAAAGGGGTTAGGATTTGTATATTTTTAAATTGATACAGGTCTGGTTTCCGCCGATGCTAGGTATCGCCTAGTTTATAATTTAGCGTTCCGGTATGATGCCGCGTAGAAATCGTCAGTCGGTCAGACTTATAGGTTGAATAATCTTGTACCTACACTAAGCCCGTTTCCATCTTAGACTGCATCGTCTTCGTCACATAACACCACCAGGTATGGTCGCAATCAAAAGCTAATTTATCATCAATATGCCACTATCTGTCTGTGAGTTCATTATAAATGGGTTTCTCAAGTTTTTTACTCAATACTAAAATCAGGCTAATCTCTGGGGTTTTCATGGAACTTTTACTGGAAGTTATAGGAGGATACTGAGAAACATAAAGGCATTATACTAGGCTGGTATTATATTATTATCATTAGGCTACTTTCAAATAAGATTTGTGAAAAAGCGTGCGAAGACGCAGACGTCAGCTAGTTGGCTATTAAAGAAAAATCCTTGTTTTCATCAATTTCCTGCAACATAGGAGTATGTATATAATTATTCTAAAGCCAGATGCACGAAGTCAATGTTTACAACACGGATGTGCGTCTTCGATGTCATATTCTCTAGGTAGGGTTATTAATCGGATGCTACACCCACTGGCGCCGATGTTTAAATCCGTAGTATCACCTGGCCTGACGCGCAATACCAATGACATCTGCATTATAATATGTTCCGAAACGAAAATAAAAATTCGTGTCAAGACCAATACACTTAATAATTTTATTATTCAGTGCATTTATTTAGGTAAACTGCATGCTATATTTTGATTTCGTAAATTGCTTGAGACCTGCGTTCTTTTATGTTGTTCAATCCAAATATTTTTAGTATGTGTATCTACATCTAGATTATGTGTATACCTATTATGCCGTAGGTATAATATATGCCGTGTATAGTATAAGTATATTAAGACAAATACATATTTAAATATGTATTGTCTTTTATTACAAGTGGAGAAAAGTAGCCATTTGCATTTCATTGCTGATAGGGAGTTTTTAAGCTATCATGAGAAGATTTCAGCTCTCAGATTCTTTAATCTGTGGGTTTTTTTGAGTAGTAAAACTCTTAGGACAAAATCGAGCATGGGAAGTATTAGGTCACGGTCGTGCTTATAATTGTAGTATTGTTTTGGTACGAGTAGGTACACACTAATACATTTTTTGGCCGTGGATTACATATTATTGTTCATTTGCATTATTCGCTCGTAATATATTTTTTCATTTTTTTTTTGTATTTAATAACTTCACGAGACTTTTACATGTTTTCGACTGTGTTTTCATCCCTCTGGGAAAACCACAGCATTGATCTTACAAGTCTTTCTTTCAGTTACAGTTCTTTCTTTTGTATGTTTTGTTAATTTTTAAAATATCAATTAGTTTTAAGATATTACATAAAACCAAACCAAATTTTTATTGAGTGACACCTTGCTCTTTGTTTTCCGTGATTGATAAATAAAGTTAGCGTAAATATAGCATTAAGTAGGCACTAGACGAATAAGATCTGCTGGCCTGTTCACTAACTTTGAGTAACTTTATTGGATAGGTATACTCGTACACGAAAATTTCTATTTGTTAGTGATTCTGATGTCACTTGATTTCGTCATATTATTGCTAACAGATCAAAATTAATAATCAACATGTTCGACATTGTGATTTCCGTTAATAATAGATTTTGCGGAATACGAAAAATGCGGTTGTTGTTGATTTGATGCTGATTAGTGATTATTAATAGAACTAAGTTAGTGAATAGACCAGCTTGTGGGCAATTTTCTTGTTTGTTATCGTCACATTCCAATGTATTCTGCTTATTAAGAGCTAAATTAGTTTTGGGTTAATTACAAAGCGAAACGCCGTTTCTATTGATGGTAAAGTACGCAATGTACGCTGCTAACTGCTATGCATTGAGGTCGAGCCAGAGTTTATTTACATAAATTTTCTGTTACGGTTGCGTCTACATAACTCGTTTGAATATATTACTAGACAAACGTCATTATTTATTAGTGTACAGCTTGTTCGATTACCTACTTATAGTAATTTTCTCGACTTTATATTGTCACCTTACATATTTGTCACACCTACTCTGTTATACGAAAGTGCTTCGTGCGTCATTCATATTCATGACACTAATTGTAGGAAAATTTCGTAAAACAGTGTTATAACAGTATTAGACATTAACGATTTATGGTAGGCGTCCACTTTTCCACAATATACGTATAGACGCATCGCATCAAACGGATTTTTAATTTTACGGTAGATTCGTGGGATCAGTGGACGCACCTGTAATATGACTTTATATACAATTAATATATATATTTAGGGTTGCCAGCTCGCTAAGTCTGATAGCCGGACAGACTAGTCAGTTTGGCCGGACACTCTCATACTGACACATTATTGAGGAATTTGTGTCCCTGTAGGTATAGTACTATAAATTATAAATATTGTTATACTATTATTATAAATATTGTCAAATTCTAATTGAATATAAACAAAATCTAACCAGTTTTAGTACCTAATTTATTATTAATCATTCAAATAAAGTCATTAGTATAAGTTTTGGCCGGATACGCAATCAAATACCCTAACTATGGTCCGGCTTTATCGGGACGCCTGGTAAAGCTACTTATAATAATGATGAGTCCGATATATACGATGCAGATATTATGTAGACGCCTACCATTAGTAATTTTTCTAGTTTGCCCTTCGTATCGGTATTTCGCTATGTATACTAATATGTGTCACTGGAGATTCCTTTTGTTGTTTTCATGAATGATCTCAACTACTTACATACCTGGTATTTCAACATTGTAGTTCTTTGTTTACACGCTCGTGACTTGCGGTTTCGGTTTGATACTCGTATCGTATCAAACGTTCATGTGTAGAACAACATATTATTAAAGAAAAGAAAAAAATATATATATTTTACACACACACACACACACACATGTTATGCTACGCTAGTGGTGAATCCACCAGCGCAGCGCTGGTCTTCCGTGGGGCCATGCGGTGACGCAGGCGGAAAAAACTAGAATAAGTGTTACTTAACAATAATTCTTTTCACATTTCTCGGAGCCTATTCAATACATATAAACAAACAATAAAATATTTCCTGTTTATAATATTAGTAGGTACAGATTATTTTAATTACGGCGCTATTGCCTAATAATTGCGCGTAATTACTCATATTTAACTGATAGCTTGAAGCGCAGTTTTATTCGACCCCCCACTAGACCGAAGACATTAAGCGTGTTGATGTCTTCGATCAGGGAGCCGCTGAATGTTGGCGGAAACCTATGCCCAGCAGTGGACAGTCCATCGGTTGTTAATGATGATTTGATGATGTTGAACTGATAGCCAATAAGTTGCATATTAGTTCAGTGGTTATTCTGTTCGTCTGCTATTTAAAATTTCTGGGCCCCTAGGGCGAAAAATCTCGAGCCTTTTTTCGTTTTATGAAATCTAAATCAGCTCGGAGTTGGAAGCTTAGTAGCACTGGTTCACTAACGTGTAACGTTGATTATTCTTTATGTCATTGTATTGACTTTAGTACAGACTAGCTGACGTCGCGCGGTTTCACCCGCGTGGTTCCCATCCCCGTAAGAATACGGGAATAATATATAGCATATAGCCTTCCGCGATAAATGGGCTATCTAACACTGAGAGAATTTTTCAAATCGGACCAGTAGTTCCTGAGATTAGCGCGTTCAAACAAACAAACAAACAAACAAACTCTTCAGCTCTATAATATTAGTATAGATGAGACAGACACCGTTAATGAGCTTATAATTTCAAAAAAGTTGATGTTTTGTTATTCGCCCGCTATCCTGCATTGGAGCATCGTGGTGGGTCTAAGATCCCCACTCATATCATCATATCAGTAACATGCCACTGCAAAACATTTTTTTTTATTCTTTACAAGTTAGCCCTTAATTACAATCTCACCTGATGGTAAGTGATGATGCAATCTAAGATAGAAACGGGCTAACTTGTTAGGAGGTGGATGAAAATCCACACCCCTATCGGTTTCTACACGACATCGTACCGGAACGCTAAATCGCTTGGCGGTACGTCTTTGTCGGTAGTAACTAGCCACGGCCGAAGCCTCCCACCAGCCAGACCTAGACCAATTAAGAAAACCTCAATCGACCCAGCCGGGGATCGAACCCAGGACCTCCGTCTTGTAAATCCACCGCGCATACCACTGCGCCACGGAGGCCGTCAAAAATGTCTGCTGATGATGATGATGATTAATGATTTACAATTTCGTGTAAATAATTGTTGTTATATCGCATGTACGTTCCAATTAAAATTGATAATTATCAAGTCACCAATTCCAGGAACTTCAATGACCATGATATGACTTATAGAGGTGTTATGTGGATTACTAGACAATATACGAGTATCTACTGGTCACTAGGGTTTTCATTGTCTAACTGATTTCCAAACTGCGCACGACATTGCGTGTTACCTACTTTTTCGAAAACCAGAAAACATTCTATTTCAATTAGCATCTAACATTGAAATTAAATAAACATTACATAAGAAATTACTTTGATAAACATTATATATTACTATTACTATTACTCTTCAACATACCTCGCTCTATCACCTGTATGCAGATGATCTCCAAATATATGCTCAGTCCAAACTGGCTGATTTACCCAATGCAATAGATGCCATAAATAAAGATTTAGATTGTATAGTGCAATGGAGTAAGGCTTATGGCCTTAAAGTCAATCCGTCTAAAACCCAAGTTATTATTATAGGCAGTCACAGTTTGGTTGCACGTATTGACTGGGATAATATTCCATACGTAATCTTTGATGGAACGCGTGTGCCATTTAGTGACACGGTTAAAAATCTCGGAGTTACTTTTGACAAGTATTTCACTTGGGCCCCTCAGGTAAGCAGAGTAAGTGGGAAGGTGTTTGCATCCGTGGGGTCACTTCGTAGGTTACGAAACTTCCTTCCTTTATCTACTAAAATTGCGCTTGCACAATCTCTCCTGTTACCAATTCTCGATTACGCGGACACTTGTTATCTAAATTTGAGTGAAGAATTACTGGATAAACTTGAGCGCATTCAGAATGTTTGTATAAGATTCATATTTGGACTTCGCAAATATGACCATGTTTCCGAATTTCGCGAAAAACTCAAGTGGCCCTCGATCCGCCTTCGCAGGAATACTCACATTCTGTCTTTTTTGTATAATGTCCTGTTTAATCCTACGACTCCGATTTATTTAAAAGAGCGTTTTAGCTTTCTAAGTGATACTCACTGTCGCTCCCTTCGCTCTGAAGACAACCTAATCTTAAAAATTCCTTCCCATAATACTTCCTTCTATTCTAAATCCTTTTCTGTTAAAGCTGCTCGGCTCTGGAATTCATTGCCCTTAGACATTCGGCGTGCCCAATCTCTAACCTCTTTCAAACGGCTGGTAAACATGCACTTTTTTCCTCCCTGATCTTTTAATTTAACTTATTAATCCAAATTACGCTTGTATGTGTATTATGTTTATTTATTATTATTTTTGAATTATTTTGTTTATTTATTTTTCTTTTGTCTTCCCTTAGATGCCGTCTTGTTTTTATGTTTTGCAGGTTTTCATGTATGTATGTATGTATGTATGTGTGTATGTATGTATGTATGTATGTATGTATGTATGTATATATGTATTTCTTTGTATATATGTATGATGTAGTTAAGTATAGTCTATGTATTATTATTATGTATTATTGCTTAATATTTATGTATTTAAATTACTTAACTTTTCTTATTTTTTGTGTGCGTATACCCGAATCGGTGCTTACGTTTTTTTTTTTTCTCTTCCACAGTGGTTGTCTGGAAGAGATCGCTCTTTAGCGATAAGACCGCCATTTGTACATTAGTTTCTAAGTGTTATTATAAGTTATTGTTTATTTTTGTTTTTAATGTACAATAAAGTATATTTCTTCTTCTTCTTCTTCTTCTATATTAACACATTGCAGATCGAGATATAGACGGGAAATCTATTCGTATTTTTTGCACGTAATTTACATGATAAATGTTATGTATTGTAACCATTGTAAGCAATAGCATTGTTATGAAAGTGATAAGCTAAATGAGTTGGCTGATCTCATCTGATGGGTAGTGTTCATCGTTACAATGTATTTAAAAGCGGGCTAACCTAGATGAGTGTCAAATCCATTTATTCAAGTAAGTAAGTATCATTAACAACTTAATAATCATATTCGGCTCACGGGTTGGGCTAATAGTCCACCACGCTAGTCCAATGCGGATTGACAGACTTCACACAGACTTCAGACGTAGAGAATTAAGAAAATTCTCTGGTATGCAAGCTTCCTGAAGATGTTTTCCTTCAACGTTTGAGACACGTGATATTTAATGCACATAACTAAAAAATTTGAATTGTAAAATCATACTCTAATTCAGAATTTTAAATGTATATGCATTGTTTGATAATGATTGTTAACTAGCTGTATGATCTACTCGTATCTAATAAATAAAGTGGACTATAAATGATTTCTAATTAATCAAGACGGGGTTGCCAAATTTACTCCAAATAAATCAAAATATGATTTGTCAATAATATATGTACTTATGAAGATACTAGTAACATCTGCTTGCAAAGTTACAACTGTCACAAAGTCCATCAAAAAAGGCAAGACATTAGTCCGAACCCCCCTTCTGTTTTTACACGACAACATACCGGAACGCTAAATCGTCTTTGGCGGCAGGGTGGTTACTAGCCACGGCCGAAGCCTTCCACCAACCAGACCTGAACCAATTAAGAAAAGCTGCCGGGGATAGAACCCAGGACATCCGTCTTGTAAATCCACTGCGCTTACCACTGCGCCACGGAGGCCGTCAAAATCTCTAATTTAGATATAATGTTTATCCATTCTATGTTTAATAACGATTGTTAACTAACTGTATGATCTAAAACGTTTCTAATAAATAAACGTGGACTATAAATAAATTCTAATTAATCAAGACCGGGTTGCAAGATTTGTCATTCGCATGTGTACATAAAAAGAAAGATAGCATTGGCTTGCAAAGTTGCAACTGTCAAAAAATCCATCAAAAAAGGCAGGTCATTAGTCCGAAAAAAATATTCAGTTGCCAGGTAGAAATATAGGCAGACAACTAGCGCAGTGTATAGGTGGTATTGTAAAAATAGCTGACAGGGAATGAATGTTGGGAGAACAACAGACATTAGACATAGGTGCAATGGAATCTAGACCATATTGTAGTGTGCGAAGCTTTACTGAACAGAACATGAAGATAATTAAACTCGTTACAATATCATTACAAACGTTAAATATTGCGCAAGTATTCGTAATTTTAAAAAGAAATTACCGCTTGACCGATAATACTATAATCGTTAGATACCCAAGGTAAGCCGATTGAACGATTGTCTATTGATAATTATCTGTAGAGATTAATGCTGAATGAACATATTATAATTTGATAATTTAGCATTCCATAATCACGCCTACATGTTTACTTATCAAAACTATTGATAAGGTAGGTCTTGGTTAGATGACAATTTTGTATTATAATTTTGAATTTTAGGTTTAAAAAAGTTAAATATGACCTTATAAGTCTAAGCTAAAATTGCGCCTTCAATATTAAAATAGAGAACAAAACTACGCTTTTCAGAAAGTTCAGTGTTGCTTGACCCTCATGGTGGACTGATGACATCAAGCGAGTCGCAGAGATTCGCTAGATGCAGGCGGTTTAGGATCGTGGTGTTTGGAAGTTCCTACAAAAGGCCCATGTCTTGTAGTGAACGTACATCGCCTGATATGATGATGAATATTAAGATAGTCCTGCTGGCCTATTCACTAATTTGGTCTTTATTAACAACTTATTAAAATAGACATCAAATCATCTATATAATTAATTAATCATCTGATAAATGTCATCTACTTTAAGCAGGGTAATTCAACTTTGACGTATGTTAGTTGACATAATTATACTAAATTGAGATTCTATGTAACAAAATGTCATCCGGTGCTTATTGACAACCCTTCGTGAATATACAGTAGGTAGATGACATCCAACAAAACATACCATTCAGAAAGTGTTATTTTATTTACTAAAAATCCAATGCTTATCTTTGATTTTTAATCTTTGAATTTCTAATTCAGTTTATACCAGGAAAAGTGTGTAAAATTTCACTGCCTACTTAAGGAAGTGAAAATGCATTTGCGCAATCTCTAGTACTAAGTATGTTCCGTGGGAGGGTGTACCATTATCACAGAATACATGAATACTAATACCGCTATGTAAATGAGGTCGCATATATATTATAAAAAAGTTATTTTGTTACAGGATATTCGTGAACAGATCTCTACATTTAGAAAATGTTAAGTTTTACGGATTTGACATGGACTACACATTGGCGGGTGAGTTAAGAACTTATTTTCAATTTTCTATTTTCAAGATTTTTGTGACGAGAGGTCCTGGATTCGATTCCCAGTATGGTTTCGGCCATGGCTAGTTACCACCCTTAGCGGGAAGACGTACCGCCAAGCGATTTATACATAGGTATACATACTGGTACGATGTCGTGTACAAACCGTCAGAGATATGGGTAAACCCGCTTTCAAGTAAATCCGCTTCCATCTTAGACTGGATTGTCACTTAACATCAGGTGAGATTGTAGTCAATAATAAAAAAAAAATGAAAATATTTGCCATATATTTTTTAATATGACCAATTTTTCCGTTCCCGTCCAATCTGTTGGACAGACAATGTTAGAAGTGGATACCATAATTATAGTATAATACTAATACCAGTAGTAGGTATAATAGTTGTTGAGTGGTCATGTGTTTGATCCCCAAACCCATGACCACTCAACAACTATTATACCTATATCTGGTATAGAAGAAAGGCTAATTCATTTTGATTGGAGACGTGATATTTAATTTCCTAAAATGCACATAACTGAAAAATTGGAGGTGCATAACTGGTTTGCCTAGTGGCAGTTTTCAATGTTTTCATACTGTGACGATCGCGTAACCGTAAACGTGAATTTCTAAGGAATTGAAACAGCGAAATCTAGTGGCACTACTGCACAACTGTTTTAATCTATACTAATCCATACTAATATTATACAGCTGAAGAGTTTTTTTGTTTGAACGCGCTAATCTCAGAAACTACTGGTCCGATTTATCGAGAAAGGCTGTATATTATCCCCGTGTTCTTACGGGAACGGAAACGGAAACCACGCGGGTGAAACCTCGCGACGTCAGCTAGTTCCTTGGAAATTCGCGATACGGTCACGCGATAGTCACAGTATGAAAACATTTAAAACTGCCACTAGGCACTCTGATTCGAATTTACGCCCTCCGAATCGAATGCAGAGGTCATATCCACTGGGCTATCACGACTCTCTATTATTAAAGGATAATTATTACCTTCTATTCCCATATCCCTTATAACCAACCACAGGAATGTGATCTGCGCGGATAAAACCGCGGGGCAGAGCTGGTTATAATATACTTGTTTTTGTAAATGTCATTGAACTTGTACCATTACAATGTCATCTCAATATTTTGTATACATTTTTCGAATATAATGAATAACATACCTACTCAGTAACGAGCTACACGTGAAAATGACATGTTAACTTTTTTATCTACAATGTGGTTTGTTCTTGTTGCTAACTGATATGATTGATTATTAATTAAAATGTTGAGTTTTACACACGGCTTTTACTACTTATCTGATAGTACTGAACTGAAAATGTTAAACATGTTAGCCCTTGACTACAATCTCATCTGATGGTAAGTGATGATGCAATCAAAGATGGAAGGCGGAAGCGGACTAACTTAATCAGAGATGGATGAAAATCCACACGTCTTTCGGTTTCTACACGACATGGTGCCGGAACACTAAATCGCTTGGTGGTAGGGTGGTAACCAGACCTGGACCAATTAAATAAACCTCAATCGGCCCAACCGAAGATCGAACCCAGGACCTCCGTCTTGTAAATCCATTGTACATACCTGCGCCACACAGGCCGACAAAAGCGTGTTTTTGATGGGTTGAAATGAAGCCTGAATGCCTATTACAATATTTTGGTTTTCGGCACCTATTTCAGTAGATATGTGGATACTCACGTAGCTTTCCCACTAATAACTCACTGTAATACTAGTAATATAGAGGCGAAAGTTTTTATAAGGGTGTATGTCTGTTTGTGTCACGTTCCAACGACTGATTTGGCTGAAATTCGGAATGGAGATAGACTATACCCTGTATTTAAATAGATTCACATAGGCTTCTATTTGTTTCAATAAAACTCTCCGCGCAATAGTAAAGCTAACATCCATCCAAACAGTTATATAATAATATGTACCTAACAGCAAGGTAAACATCCATAATGAGCCCAATCTTTAAAAAAACGAATGGAGTAATAAACAAGTATTACTTAATCTGTGAAGCGTAGATAACATAATATTGCGTAAGGTGAAATTATGTGTTTGACCTTCTTAATATATACGTAGTCATTCTTAAGATCAAGTTTATTACAAACGAGTTGCGTTTCAACTTTTCAATATATCTTATATTATAGCAAATTCATACTAAATCATAAAATTAAAATAAATCTAGTAAAGTTAAAAATTCAAAGCATTAAAAAGTATTAATGGAATATAGCTGAATGACAGAGTTTCTTACTCTGTCATTCAGTGAAATAATAGAAGGTTGTGGTATAAAAGAAGTAGTAACTAACATCGAGACGAATTTAATTTGTAGAATTTTTAGGCACGTAGAAAGGTTGAATGGTGAGGTTGAATCGAAATGTTGGTACTCGGAAGGAAGGTTAAGGTTAACGTTTTTGGACGTCGATGATTGGAAATCCAAAATATCATATTAATAAAGTATATTATTATGCTTAGAAGTCAAAAATTATATATATAGCATTAATGTTGAATTACACCTTTAAAGATTTTAAAGAAGAACTAAATTAATTAATTTTATTTTTTAGAGTACAAATCGCCCCAATATGAAACATTAGGATTCAACTTAACCAAAGAAAGACTGGTGCATAAGGGCTATCCACAGGAAATATTAGAATTTGAATATGATCCATCTTTCCCAGTTAGGTAAGTGATTATGATTGAAATTATTGAAAAATCTTAGAGAAATAATTTATTTAGATAGTGAAATATATAGAATTTGAAATATTTATTTTATTAATTACTATACTTATTAAACATTTACATTTTTTATTTTATTTCAGAGGTCTTTGGTTTGACACATTATATGGAAATTTATTGAAAGTAGACGCGTATGGCAACATTCTAGTATGTGTACATGGATTTGAATTTTTAAAACAGTATGTATTTTCAGTGTAATCGTATTTATAAACAATATTAAATCTTTTTTAACATCTGATCCCATTTCTTTTGAACAGTGTAATATATTTTTTTAAAGAAAACCAAGTGAGTGTTATATTTTTGGTTTTGTTTATTTCAGCTCCCAAGTATACGAATTGTATCCAAACAAATTCTTAACTCTCGACGAGTCTAGAGTGTATGTATTGAATACGCTGTTCAATTTGCCGGAGACCTATCTAATCGCGTGCCTCATAGATTTCTTTACAAATTCTCCACAATATACACGGTAAGTGGCCTACTCGTATGTAGTTATCTGCTTCCCACAAAACACTTGTTTATCGGACAATATGTTTGTTCGTGGAACACGTTACTCATTGTAAAAGAAGTTGAATGTCTGACGTTTCTGTCTAGGAATTAAATGTATTATTTTATTGATATAGGTACTTGCTGATATAGATGAAGGACCGGTTTCGCCACCTTCTGATAGGTCTTACTTTGGAATAAGCCAGGACAAAACTAGGGAATAAATTGTCCAAAACTTATCAAAAGTCTTATTTATTTAATAATTTGTTTTTATAGTAAGAGTATACAAAGCATTTCATTTATCGTCATCTCCTTTCCCTTATCTCTTAAGTGGGGTCGGAAAAATATGTCAATCTTTTTCAATCGTCTCTATTATTCGTCCACACATCCTCCACTCCCTTCACACACATGTCCTCTTTCACATACTCCAGCCATCTCTTCTTTGACCTTCCTTTCCTCTTATGTCCTTCCACTTGCACATTCAAAAATCCTTTTTCTTGATTTGACATATTTCTTTAGTGATTTTCGTGTCCGATCGCCTGCCTGATGTCAACCCTCCTTGGAAATCCTTAGTGTTGTGGGTTTTTCGATCCGCCGAACCTTTTGGTTCAATGGCTACTTGGTAGATGGCCCCTCGTCGGAATGTGGGTGGGAAGAATGTGTTATATTGTTACCCACTTGCGAAGGGAAAGATATAGTAAAAGCATTTCATTTATATAGACTTTATTTCTTTCTAGAGAAAAAACGGGTGTAAGATGTGGAGACTTAGCGATGTCCTTCAAATCTATATTCCAAGACGTAAGAAATGCTGTCGACTACGTCCACATACACGGGGATTTGAAGAAGAAAACCACAGAGAACTTAGATTTGTACCTCAAAAAGGACGACAGATTGCCAATGTTCCTATCCAGGATACGGGAGAGCGGGGCGAAACTATTTATCTTGACAAATAGTGACTATAACTTTACAGATAAAATTATGAACTATCTCTTCGACTTTCCATATGGAGCAAAGGTAATTATACTGATTATATAAATATGGTTCCTGTATATTTTGTCTCTAAATTGCCTGTTTTTTTATGTCAATACGAATTACAATAAATAAACACCACCCACAGGACAAAATTCTCCTTTCTCCTAAAGGATATAGTCTGGAGACTTTCACTGGGTTCGGTTAATGATAAACATCACACAATACCTCATTTAGCGTCGAAATAGCACCTCTGAATCATTTTTAAAGGTCTACTAAGGGCTTAGATCCTTTTAGGATGGGAGATGGGTTTTAGAATTGAGATTAACCAAGTTTATGCTTAGATGTTTCACTTACAATCATTAACAGATGTCAATAAATTCACACTCGTCGACATACTTCGTCTAAAACACTTCCTAATTAATTTGAACTTTTATAAGTTTAGAAGATGCCGAAATTAAAATGTCACTAACAACGAAGTGGCCATGGAAATGAACGATGTCACAGCGCCGTAACTTTACAAAATGCTTAGCGGGAGTTAGGACCGACAACGGCTAAAGTTTAGATGTACTCTTTAATAAATGGGAGTGTTACACTATCTAATTCCCAACTTTGACTACTAGTTAGAAATTATCGGGAGATAGTACTAATAAATATATCATAAATGTCAGTTTTCATTTGTCCAACCTAAGACTAAAAACCTAGAAGCACATGTTGTACATCTTAACCACATGTAAAACCGCCTAGGCAGTCAAAGCTATACATATTTATAATGACAAAAATTACTTAATAGGTTGGTACTTAATTTTCTATAGCATTCATTTAAAGTTAAACCACATTAAACCATGAACGTAACTAATTATGGCTCACCGATATGTTATTTTCCTTATCGTAGTTTTATTTGTACATATCTAGAAGTACATATTATATTGTAGGTATGTACGCTTTATTTGTCGGCTATTTTAAGTGAACAACCATTATGTTGAACATAAAACGAAATATTAGCATAGTTATTTTTTCTGATTGTTTGAATGTGTTTACACATTCAGTTGGTGCGAGTATTAGCATGCATAGAATTTTACACCTGATCGTAAACAATGTTTTTTTTGTTCGTTATACTGATTAAACTGTAGAACTGTCTTGTTGCTCAGAATCTCAGATTATGAGGTCTTAAATTTCCTAGGTTGGGCTGTGAAATTTTGGGGTTATATTCTTTAAAGAAATTTACATTAGCAGTCCTAATTTGAGAGGTCGGTGTTGTTACAGTCCCGTACCTTAGAGATCACCTTAACCTGTTGGTTCTGGACATTTTCATTAACCTTTGATTACAAAGGAGTCGAAACATTTTCTTTGAGTCCGTTATCCCGCATTGAAGCAGCAGTGGGTCCACGTTCCAAATCCCTTCTCTTTCTATGAGAAAATGGATCGGGGAAAGGGCTGATTCCCTTTACCTTTTTGTCCTGTTTATTACAAAAAATGGGCTGACGGTGATGAATAAAAAGGTATACGCATGAGTTACGCGCAATCTAATATCCTATCTGCGAAATTGTTTACTATTTGTTTCTTCTCTCTCTTTGTTATGTTTCCACATACACGCTTTATAACTTGTGTTGTCTTATGATTATCCCATGCAGTGTAAGTAACACATTACCATGATATAAAGAATTGGGTCATGACTTTGTTGTGTCAAAAGGTAAAATCCTTTTTATTAGATTTAACAACGGGCGCGCAAAAACTTCATACCGGTTTTATAGCATACACGACTCTGTTTTTAAAAGAACATTCCAAAGTATCATTACTTTTTGTTTCTTTGTTTGGCCTTCAAAATTGTTGTTCTAATTTATAAAACAATTCAAGTACTTTGTTTTTAAGGTTACCTGCTAGTATTTTGGTCAATTCAAATATGTGATTCCGAATATGGTGCCGTCTTGTATATACGAATTCCGAATTTGTTTGTTTTAAATATTATGCTTAGTTTAAACGCTTGTAATAAGTCAGTCTATACCTACATATCACCTACTCTAATAATTATGTATTTGTATTTAATTATGTACATTGTACATAAATAAAATCAAATAAATAATTGTAAATACATTGTAGGTACATCTTTTTTATGCAGAGTTTGATGCACGCCTAGAATGAGTTTTTGCCGGACTTTAAAAGTTAGTTTATCTAGTATTCACCTATCTACAGTATAAGTCTGATATGGTTTAATGAATAGCAATCATATCATATGTTTCCAGATGAAAGCAAAACTGATTGCTTACATCAATCTTTATCAACAAAACATTATTGTTATTATCGCACGACTTGGTAACTAAATCTGATCATTCAATTGATGATAACCAAATCTTTATCGTAGGTATACTATGCTCCTTTTATAAGAACATTCGCAATTTTTGTTTCATGCATTCACTTCATAAGATACTAGCATAACCTCACGGTTTCACCGACGTAATTCCCATTCCCGTGTGAATACGGGGATAAAATATAGCCTATGTCACTCCCTGATAATATAGCTTTCTATCGGTGAAAGAGTTTTTCAAAATGGTACAGTAGTTTTTGAGTTTATTCGTTACATACAAAAATACAATTCTTTTCTCTTTACAATATTAGTATAGACTCCTAGACGCCCCGTGGTTTCACTTGCGTAGTTTCAGTTTATGTGGTACTATTCGGGGTTTAAATATAGCCTATGACTCATAAATAACTTGGATTTCTATTAGAAAACTCACTTTTCCTTTTTTATGACATTAGTAGGTATAGATTCCATAGTTTGATTGATTGAAAGGGAGTGGCCTCCCAGTATGATTGACTATAAACTAGATATTATAACGTGGGTGGTTTTATGACCATCGTTTGCGTCAAGTCCATAGACTATAGATAAATGGGGGCTGTCAATAAGTCTTGTATGAATGTAGGTCACAATTTACATCAAGTATTTTGCTTACAAAATATTCTGTATGCATCAATGAATACATTTATTATTGTTTTGTTTGTATAAAGAATGGACAGACAGTCTGTCCAAGATATTGATTGTTTTGATTTACATTAATTACTTACTCGTTTGTTCAAAGTTACTAAACTACTTTATTTTCTAACGGTTCTCAACTTTTTTCTTGACTGAGAACCAAAAGGTTAAAATAAATTGTAAACTTTAAATTACGTCATTATAAAAATAAACATAAATAGAAACATTTGACACAGGTAATAGTAAATTTTTGACTAATATGAATTATCGGTTTGTAATTTTATTAACTGCATTTGGCTTTTATTTTATCAATATTATAACAGCAACTCTCCCAGAGTTATGGGTTTTTTTTTCCCAATTTAAATAAATCATTATTTATTTAGAACCACTGTCCCAAATTTATCGTTTTATTGTATAGGTAAAACATCAAATCAAAGCTTTACGACGTCTTATTTTACGCTAGCGACTTCGTCTGCGTCGAATTCAGTTCTTCACGAATCCCGCGGGAACCATGGATTTTACGGGATGGAAAGTAGCCTATGTTTTAATCCAGAGTAAAATCTATTTCCATTCCAAATTTCAGAAAGTTCAGTAGCCGCTGCACAAAGGAGGAACTAACATACACACTTACACAAAAACTTTCGTATTAATTATATATTGTGATGTGATGTGATTGATTGTTATAGCCCGGAGAGCCTCACAGGAATTGGAAGACATACTTCGACTGGATCGTGGTGGACGCAAAGAAGCCGCTGTTCTTCGGAGAGGGCACGACGCTACGGCAGGTTGACACTCGCACTGGCGCCTTAAAGATGGGACACCACGTCGGACCTCTACACGAAGGACTGGTATATTCTGGAGGTACGAATGTCTATAGTCATCAGTATTATCTGTCTTTATTTATTTATTTTTTTACCCTGGAGAAAGAAAAATCCCTGCGGACTCCTGCCTGTCCGACTTGCATGGACTAAAATAACTTCCTCTGTACTACTCCAAGGTTGGCACGGGACCGCAATGCATTACTTCATGCCCTTCCTCTCTTAAGAATGTTCTCCCTTTCTCTTTTTCAAGGTTAATTTGTAAACAAAATTATTGGTTTATTGTCTGTGCCCATGTATAAAATATCTCTACATGACCATACTCCTCAAACTTCATGTATGTGATATTCATGGTGAGTCAAAAAAATTGTGATCGTAGCAAACCATGATGGTGGCACGTCTTCCTTCCAAGCCATCTTCGAGACTTTGGTGCGTCTGATAACAATACCTTTACATTTGTATTTTGAATAACTTTCTTTATCTATTATGCAAAAATCTGCTTGTGTTTTTACCATAAAATTTTAACCACGGGCTTAATAATACAAACCAAGTTAAAAAAATTATAACCCAAGAGCCTATTATGGAATATCATCATTACTAGTAAAGAAATAGGACTTAAAATAAAATTCAACCAAAATTACAGGTTCATGTGACGTTTTCACCGAGCTCATAAGCGCCAAAGGCAAAGACGTGTTGTACATAGGGGACCACATTTTCGGCGACATTCTCAAATCCAAAAAGATCGGTGGATGGCGCACGTTCCTAATAGTGCCTGAACTGGTCCAAGAGTTGCATGTGTGGACGGACAAATGTCAGTTGTTCGCCCAACTGCAGAACCTTGACATTCAACTCGGCGACATGTACAAGTGAGTGCTGACAATTTGCACAAAAAATACTATACCTAACATTGCACAAAAAACACGTATTTGGTAATTAAATTTTGTTCTCCAAAATTTTCCGCTTGGATTGTATTTTGTAATATGCCAAATTGGCTTTATATGTAGCTTAAGTATTTCTTTTGAATTAATATTTTAATGCATCAATTAAAAGCAGGAAAATATGAAGATTTCGTTTAGAAATCGATCAACAAACATCAAAGTATCGCTTACCATAAGGATGTTTTAAATATGTCATCTCCTAACTAATAATTACCATTATCTGCACATACCATACTTTGCAGTAAACATCACTAGTTTTTAAACAAATTTGATCATATCTCTTTTTATAGGGATCTAGATTCAAGCACCAAAGAGAAGCCCGACATATCCAAACTGCGCATGTCAATCCGGGATGTGACCCATAAAATGGACCTCGCGTATGGAATGCTCGGCTCGCTGTTTCGATCAGGCTCTAGACAGACATTCTTTTCTTCCCAGGTACACAATTGATTATTATCTACATCACATAATCTCATCGAAGCTCTATATTGAACAATGTCTCTTAGAAACACGCCTTTCTGTGTTAAAACACATCCCAAGTAAAATTGCTATGCTCTGATCTACAGGGTAGTTGCCGGTTATATTACTGCCATTATAATCATTGTTGTATGGATCAGAACTTTGGACTTAAAATGGGACGGATATTAGAAGAATGCATGCGAACGAATTAAGTATGTTGAGAATTGAGATGAATGGGTGACAAGAATGGATAAAATAAGGAATGAGTAAATATACAAGAGGAAGTCTAAAAGTGACGTAGTGACAGAAAAGTTGAGGAGTAATAGGTTACCATGGTGTGGGTATGCAGTGTAATGAAACTCACACAACAAAGGAATACCAAAGAAGAGTTGGTTGGAGTGTGTAAAAGGAGTTAGTGATGAGTTGACTTATGACTGAAGAAGAATGTAAAGATGACATAGTATAGTGACGACTGGCGCGCTGGGTTGTAAGGTGGGTATACTGGGTAGAGAGCTCCACATACCCTTCGGAAGGTCCTATAGCCTTCATCCAAGATTCCACGTTATCTCCAACAAGGAAACGCATAAACGCATTGCCATCAAAAATGTGGTGAAACTTAAAGAAGGCCAACTTGAAGTCGGTAGTCAGGCGAAGAAAACTCTTTCAATATAGTGCAATCTTTTTAACTTAATCACTGGCACTTGAGCCTTAACGACTTTGCCTCAAGTGTATAGGAATAGGCTACTTGCTTCTTTTGTAAACAGTGTTTTAACTGAATTATGGAAGTATTATAAGCTATATTTTATTTACTTACTAAAAAATTTAATATAAATGAAAAAATATCTACTATCTGTTTGCCGTCGAAACACAACACATTAGCAAGTGATGTCATTCATAGAGATAACAGCGTGATTGGCGTTTGCAGTCATGTGATATATCACGTCACAGCAAGCGCCAATCACAAACCGATGCCTTGTAGCGAATGACGTCACAGTTTATGATTGGCGTTTGCGGTGACGTGATAAAAATACAATTTTGTTTCACAAATAAAAATGTGATTAGAGTTTCTGGGCATCTAAACTGCCTATATGCAATAAATCTTCTTTGTTTTATACAGCAGACGAGTAGCCTATTTTATAGAATCTATTACATACGTTATATGTTAGGTGTTACATGTTTTAGAAAATCTATTCTATACCTTATATGTTAGGTCTTAAAGCGTATATTGGCGTGTGGCAGGTGGTGAGGTACGCGGACCTGTACGCCGCGTCGTTCCTCAACCTGATGTACTACCCGTTCTGCTACATGTTCCGCGCGCCCGCCATGCTCATGCCGCACGAGTCCACGGTCGCGCACGAGCAGCGGTTCACCGTCGACACGCCCACCATCGATCGGTGAGTGCTTACGGTCTAAGACAGGGGTCCCCAACCTATTACCCTAAGCGCCTCCCTAAACTTTTAAAGCCGTCTACTAATCATAAGCTGCGTCCCTGCCAAATTTCATCTTTGTACGATCGAAACGTTTCGTATTAAGCTCAGACCAATTATTCTACAGGACCTGCCTCGCTAGACATTACTTTTCTGTCAAAGTATATGATCAATGATCTAATGCGATTATAAAGACTGTCTCTATGGTATCGACGTTTCATAGTTGTTATCGTGTTCGTCGGTTAAAGAGCTTCGTAAAAGTACCGTTTTTGTAGTAGAATGGTAGTTTAGTTTATGATATGTACCAAATGTAAGATTGTTTTCCTCAGAAAATGGCAGACAATTTTCTTCGTGACTTTGGGTACGATACTGATCCTTCTATAATTGGTCTGAGGTATCAAGGTTAGAAACCTATAAGAACAAAAAAAACCAAAGTGAACTTTAAATGCACACCAGCTAAAAGTTAGATTTTCTCATTTGCTTCTTCAGGAAATCGCTGGAATGCGATAGAAAATTGATAGTCACATAAAATTTACGGCCTCCGTGGCGCAGTGGAATGTGCGGTGGATTTACAGCGTTTTGGTACCATGTCGTGTAGAAACTGAAAGGGGTGTGGAATTTTATCCTACTCTTAACAAGTTGGCTTGCTTCCATCTTATTATCTTATCTTACACTTCCTCACTTACTATCAGGTGAGATTGTAGTAAAGGGTTAACTTAACTTGTAAAGAACAAAAAAAATCTTATGTTTATAGGTCCAGGCACCCGAGCAGTCAGCGAATTTACGCTGATCGGCTGTTCGCGGCCGCGGGCGTCGTCGAGGAGACCAACGAGGTGTTGGCAGCTCCTGAGACCACCGACGGGAAGGTAATATTCACCATTGTAAGAGATAGTAGTCTGAGACGGATAGAGTAGGGAGTTAGAGAGTAGTAGCGATCGGTTGGCGGGAACGTCGTACGATCGACTTCAGTTTGCTCGTGGCGTTCAAGCCGTCCACATTTCTTGTTGTGTAATTCTTTATGAGTTACTTGGGATAGGTGGGGGGAATGACTTTAGTGGAAAAGGGTTTGTTAACAGTCAAAGGGATCTCTAAGCCTACTCACAACGGTCACAAGTGCGTGACTTCACTCAAGGTCATTCTTTGCCATTCTAGGGTCTTATTTTGGTTAAAGTTTGATTTGTTAATTAAGTTGTCCTGACAAATGTTGTGAATAACCTTTGTTCGACATTGGTTTTCTTATTTTTTTAATCCACTTTTGAAGCCTTCTGCTAAGAGTATATTTCATATTTTTACTAGATATAATCTAACCAGTTTAAATAGTAGTAAGGCCCCATTTTTTTACAGTAAATAATTTTTTACAGTAAATAATTAAATCACAATCACATGAAAACCTGATTCTAATATTATCACAATAATTAACGTAGATTTTGCTAACCGATCAAATAAGTCACTCGCCGACATATCGAAATGTTTTCATTTAATCACGGCTCAAAAAAATATGAAAAAAAAATTCAATCTAGTAGAACTATTTAAGACCATTTAAAAAAACTAGCCTATTCGGAAGAGAATCATAAATCAATGTTTTTGATTTCGCCGCTATGTCTCTTTTGTCACGAGAAATCTCGTGGTGAGGTTCCTAGGCCTACATGGTACATCATTATACCTGTAGGCAAAAATAAATGATTATTTAATATAATTATTAGTACAATGATCATCAGTAGACGTGTGCGAAACAGTGCTTCAAAAAGTAATCACATCACTTTTACGAAAATGTAATATCTATCACACTGAGACATCACATCACTCCAAACATCTCCCAGACACGAAGCACGAGGACGCGCGCAGCGTGCGTGATTTGTGAGCATCACCTACAGTACGCGCGCGGCCGAGTGAGTAGTACAAAGCGACAACAAGAGTGCAAGTGCGAGCGGGATAACAAATGTAATGTTTGCGCCATGCCATGCCATTGCAAACATCACCTTTTACATACATTACGTGCATTGTGTATAGACTTGAACCGACCTTTCGTATCGGCGCGTCAATGTATTGAATTTATTACGAGCACTTCGCTCGGTCTCGGGTAATGTTACTTCGAGTAATGTTTGACGGAGTGGTGCTTGATTTCTCGGTGTGATGTGTAATGTAATGGTACGCGTACGAGACATCATTACACATCTCTCATCATCTTCATCTTTAGACGGCCGCGTGGCGCAGTGGGTAGTGGCCCTGCTCTCTGCATCCACGGCCGTGGGTTCGATTCCCACAACTGGAAAATATTTGTGTGATGAGCATGAGTTTTACAGTGGCTGTTGTGTATACATTATATAAGTATTTATATGTAGTATATAATTGTATATTAATATTATAATATCAACTATCTTAGCACAAGCAACTCTGTATGTTTACTTTGGGGCTAGATAGTGATGTGTATTGTTTAAGTATATTTATTATTTAAAAAAAAAACAAAAAAAATGTCTAATTCCTCAGAGCGTGTTGGCGAGCGCGTCGGTGCCGCACGCGCGGCCGGAGACGCCGCAGCGGCTCACGCACACGCACGACGAGGATTGCTCAGACGACGAGGACGTCTCCAAGGCCAACAAATAGCACACAGGTGGGAACTGGCATTGCTATATCAATGACCAGCTAATAGACCGCATCGTCATCAACCCATATTCGGCTCACTGCCGAGCTCGAGTCTCCTCTCAGAATGAGATAAGGCCAATAGTCCACTACGCTGGCCCAATGCGGATTGGCAGACTTCACACACGCAGAGAATGAAGATAATTCTCTGGTATGCAGGTTTCATCACGATGTTTTCTTTTACCGATTGAGACACGTGGTATTTAATTTCTTAAAATGCACACAATTGAAAAATTGGAGGTGCATGTCCCGGACTGGATTCGAACCCACACCCTCCGGAATGGGAGGCAGAGGTCATATCCACTGGGCTATCACTGCTCTCAATAGACCGCATAGACCGTGTGAATATTTTTTTTTAATTTAACTTGATTCACTCAAACTTTTAACAACCTGGTTTGTCGTAAGTCTTCTCTTCTACTAAGGAAGCAAAGGATGTAATTATCGCACATTAGTGTAAGCGCACGTTTTATAACACATTTGCGAGAAAACACACTTTCTGAAAATGAATTTGCATCTTTGCTTGTTTTCCATATGATTCCATACGCCCTATCTCTAGTATAAAATATCATTGATTGTAGTGTACACGTAAGTATCGATGATAAATTTAACTTTTTGTTCCAGGGTTGTTCAGACTGTCTACTCTCGCATGATCTGTATGTGGTCAATTAACTGTTATATCTAACGTTACTGAGATAGAGTTAAGGAATGTATCTACAATGGTTAAATTGTCGTTGGACCGTGGGGGGAGATGAATTTAATTAAAGTTAAATAAATTCACGAAATTGTTGATTATATTTTATTGATTTGAATAGTTTCTTTCTCAAGAGCATATAATATTAATATGTACTATATTTAAACATGATACAAATTGTGCTATTATATATAGGGTGCATATTATGTAAACTATCGATTGCATTACGATGCATATATAACAATGTATATGTTATGTATATCTATATTATATACATAATTATTTTTTTCTTGGAACCTCAATTTATAGCTTGGCAAATTCGTTCGTAACACTCCTGATGGTCCGCGGGCGCCGGAGGTAGCGATGCCCCGAGCGTACGTCTTCATACGCTCACAGTTCTTCCCCTCCCGTCGTCCGCATATCATGGGAGTGTAATCAACGAATTTGCCAAACTATACACACTGTGCCCATGAAACGATAGAAGTGACGTTGCACTAAAAACATGTCCTTTTCTATACTATAGCTTGACAACTTCGTTCGTAATACTCCCGACGTTGCGCGCGGGTTGGGGGGCGTGTAGCGATGAATGAAAAACACACCACTGATGCACGTCACTTCCCCGAACGCACGATTTCACACCCGCGCAGTGTTTCCCCCTGTCGCCCGCATATCATGGGAGTGTTATCAACGACTTGCCAGACTATAAAGCCATACTCGATGTGCACTGTTTACTAACAAACAAATTAGAAATGTAGGTAGAAAACGCACGTTTTTTCATAACTTGTTTATTTAAAATTAAGTATTGTTTATTAGAAATTAAATATCACGTGTCTTTAACGGTGAAGAAAAAACATAGTAAGGAAGCCTACATACCAGATACCAGGGAATTTTCTTTATTCTCTGCGTGTGTGTAGTCTACTAATCCGCATTGGGCCAGCGTGGTTGACAATTGGCCTAACCCCTCTCATTCTGAGAGGAGACTCGAGCTCAGCAGTGAGAACAAGTTTAACAGTAACAAGATTAAGTTATATAATTATTAAAAAGGTGTGAAATGACTAGCAATTTATACACTCATTTTTAATTTGTTTGTTGGTAAACAGTGCACATAGAGTATAACTTTAGTATAATACATTATGTGGGTTCCTGCGGGGTTATTATGTAACTCGGTGTACCATTCAAGTAATCAGTCACTACATAGTTTTTCATCGTATTCTCGTTTTTGCAATCATCTAACATTGTGTTTTCAACTAAATGACACTATAATCGTCATTTTACCTGAAGTTATATTTAGTCTACTAGTGGTAGTAGCAGGTAAACACGTTATTTTAACGAAAAACTGACATTTACGTTATTTTGTTGAAATATTCATGTTAGACGATTGTTAAAACAAAACATCATTGCCACTTGATGTAAAATGGCGTAGTCAAGGTAATTTTGTAGAAATAACTATGTAACGGACGAAACAAAACACAGAAAAATTCGGTGAAAATGAGCTCTTCGGGACGTATATCGTTGCAAGGGATGTTGACAGTTGGATAATTCGTAACGAACTGCGTATATTCAAATATCTGTCAAAACTGACAGCCCTTGGACGTTATACGTTCCGTTATATGCCCGGCCAGTTTATTTCACTAAAACATTTACAACTAAAATATACAATTGCGTCGCTTACAAACTATATTAGATGATCACAAAAACGAAAATACGATGAAAATCGATGTAGTGACTCATTGTTTTAATGGTACTCAGAGATACATAATAAGACCGCTGATAGCGTTTCTGATAGATTATCTGTTAATACTAAAGCTTATTTTGGATACGCAGCAAATCATTAGTCTATTATGTAAATTATTGTAAACTGGCGCTCATACATTAGGCAACAGTGTCTGTGTAGAGTCTATGAATATGCTTATCTCAGTGGCGTGCACTTCATAGTTGCAAAAGTGCTTTGCCTTACCTGCATTGAAGAATCCAACCATATTTCATACATTGTTGGGTTCAGATTAAGATATGGAGCAAGAACTTACATTATAAAATTTACAATTTCAACGAAACATTTCATAAAATATTAATAACTGTGAATTATAATTATTTTTGGTGATTTTGATTTATTAAAAAAGATCGATTTGTATTTTCTTTAAAACAAAAACAATCTTGTACTTAACCAGAAACTACACAGCACAACTAAAGTACAATTTGTAAATGTAAGTCAGGTTACAATAATTTACCAAAAAATTGCTTAAACTACTCTACTCGTATACAGGTATAAAGTTCAACCTTAGACCAATTACCTTCTATGGGACTTGTATCGCACTAAAGTTTGCACAACAAAGTAGTCTGTCGTTTTTTGAGGGGGACCAGGTAAACTCACACATCGAAAATATTCAACACCAATATTATCCTACTTCCTTACGCTAGGCCAGGGTTTCTCAAATTGGGGTACGCGAACCCCTAGGGGTTCGCCATACGATGGCAAGGGGTTCGTAACAAGATTTACGTAATGGTGGCTTGATAAATGATACCGAGTTAGAACTAAAGTTAAAATTGTTCGAAATTACTCCTAATATTGAATCCATTTGCGACAAGAAACAAGCACACCCATCACATTAATATTACAAACATCTTTTTAAAGTATGTGTTAACTTTTACATAAAAACCTTATTTTCTTCAACTGTCAAATAAATTTTTTTCTTGAGGGGGGGAGGGGCAGTCATTAGATAGGGGGTTCTCTGTCACTTGGATATTTTAGCAGGGGTTCGTGGAGCCGAAAGTTTGAGTTACACACACGTATAATATTATGAAACATCGATTCTATGCAGATGCAGTTTGTATGGACACGTTTGATCATGATCATATATTTTTGACAAAGGGGTAACCTCTAGCGAGGCAGGTCCTAACGGTAATTAGTCTGAGAGTTCAACAGTAAGTTTCCAATACAATATAAAAAATTGCTAATGCATGAAAAAATTAAAAAAGTACTAAGTATATAAAAAATATGTTGAACAACACGTAATTATACGGAGCTTACTGTTCTTCATTTATTTGGGGGCATTACAAGCAGTTGTTTGCTAATGACGTCATTGGCTTCTGCGTATAAGTCGCGCCAAACTACAAGTCCGCTCTGATATTGCAACACGTGGAACTGTGCAGCTGTTATTAACTCCGACTGGTAATGATTTCGTTTGCGCAATCACGCGCCTCGTGTTCAGAGAAGACTCGATATTTGCCGCGACTTGAAATATATTTCCAATTTACTAATTTTAATGAACACGCAATGTCCTCCCCTTTTATAAAGTGCTAAATATTTACAATAAGCATTTTCTTGTTCTTACAATAGATGAGAGGTAGTAAGTATAGAAGAAATTTGACACATTACAACTGATGAGCCCTAGTCAAAACAATAGTACTAATAAATAAAATAAATAAATAAATAAAATATAAAAATAGCTAGTTTAACGAAGCACATTATTATACATGAGATACTTATTTTTAGTTATTTTAAAGGAAACTCTAAATGATTATATTATCACTAAACACACATGTAACATTTCATATGTCGCTACCCTGAATTACCGTTCTATGTATTTTGTTATTGACAAAAAAAAACATTTCAGTATATTATATTTTCTATAGGAGACAGCAATAATGTACGTTAATTAGCTTTAGCATTCGAAACTGAATTTATGTCATTTTTGTTACTAAATCGTACAGTTTTAGTATGTGCTACAATATTTTGTTACAAAATTAAATTAAAAATGGTGGACAATAGATGTGCCATACGACCTTCGCGATTATAGTTAAATAGTCAAATTACACTAATGCCATTATAATGGTTTGTTTGTACGAGTAAATCATCAAGTCAGTAAATTATTACTTAATGTTTGTTTATTTATGTTGTTTACAAACGAGATGAAATTTTTTAAAAGTTTAACAAGAATCTATCATTACAAACAAGTATAGTCAATCTATTCCAGAAAGCCCGTTTGGTTTTCGATGTATAAACTATAGAGAAGTTTTGTTAATAAAAAACTCCTACAAATATTGTTCTAACAAAATAATATTAAATATTTAGTATATCCTTAAAATAGAGCCTACACCGAAAAATCTCTTTTGTGTCTTCTCAATCTACTCGACAATGGCTAAATTGTGCCCAAATGGCAAAAAAAAAGAAAGCCTTACAGAACAATTGGGCTATTATAAAAATATTACCATTACCTACATACAACAGACTACAAAAAGTAGACAAACTTTGTAGTAGTTTGTCTGTTGTATGACCATGTGGCACTTCGATTCTTTTTCTATAAACGCTAATGATTCGAAAACTACAACAAATTGTATGTTGAATGACAGATCCGATCGACAATTTGATCACGTGACCTGTCGATTATGAATGAATCATTTCCATATTTTTTTTTTCATTTTTGAAGCGTTAGGCGTTTGTAGAAAGAGAAACAACTAGCTACAGGCCTAGTATACATGCGGTATTAGAATCCCTTGGCGTGTTACATGTGTGCTTTGGTCATTAAGTATATTTAAGAGTTGTTTTTATAATACATTGACGTTATGATTGTTTTGTATGCTGTGTTATATAAAATTCTCAATGATTTATCTGAAACTAAATAATTTATAGTCGTTTTGAGGCTGTTCAAAAACGTGTGATAATATTTAGTAATTTTATTGTGATTGTTATTCTATCTATAGGTTCATATATTTCTTTGTTTTACTTTTTATGTACTACTACTATATGTATAATATGTCTAATATAACTTTTCTATTTTTTGTTGTTGTGAAGTGGAAATATTTATGATTTACTTTGGTTCAGTCAACGTTCATGTTTATTTTATTTTTTAATATTTAATTACAATATGAATACGAAATATCATTACCAGCCTTAATATTTTTCAGGCTAAGGTTTCTATCACTTAAGAATGGACGAAAATTAAAATAGCCATGCTCCAAGGCGCTTTGGCAGTCTCCGTGATGGATAATAATAATAATTTATTGAGATAATAAAGCACAAAAACTGATAAGAAATTATTTTGGCCTGTTTATTTGAAAAAATTAATAACAAATATTGTTAATTTATTTTCTTTACGACACTTTAAATTGTGATAATCAAGATAACATAATATTTCCAAGAAAATTTGTGTCTCGAAAGGGGCTTAAACGTGAAAATCCCTTTACGATTTTATTATAGTGCCTCCGAGCCATCTTGGACTTCAGAAGGAAATACTTTCGTTTGAAAAGTTATTCTAATCAAATTATTTTGTCGCTAAATTCTAATTGTGAAGACGAATTATTTATTTATTTACTGTTTTTTTTTCTTTATATTGTATCTACATATACCTACCTATTCATTAAATATTATATTAATTAGTTATATAAAAACATGATGTTGACTGAGTTAATCGGATCGCACATTATTGGAAGTCGAATTTCTTTGTAATAGTGCTTGCCATGAAGATTTATTTTTGTTATACATTTGTATGGATGTAGGTTTGTAGGTACAAAGTATTGTTTATACATTTCACATGATTGTCTAATTTGTTTAAATATTTAATGATAATGTGGTTGTTAATGTAGTGATTTTTTAACAATTTTTACTCAATCACACAAAATGAATGTAGCCAAGAAATAGGATGTAATGAAAATACAAATAAATAAATGAAAATGAAAGCAGTGATTTTTTATTTCGATTCAATTTCAGTGTTACGTACAGAATCAGAAAGAGATTTTTGATATTACGATTAAGTAGAATAGACGATTCACGATAGAAAACTCCAAAATTATGATAATTTGATAAAAAACTATTGTTGTTCGTTTAACTTTCCTATAAATAGGTTGGTAGGTATTTTATTATTCTTTATTTATTGACAGGCAATAACATGACACCAATATAATTTAGTGTTCACAATAATAAGTCTTCTAGGTAATCTTCAAACTCTTCTTCTCGAGATTTTTCTTCAGTTTCTTGAACTCCTAAAAAAACAAATCAATATGTTAATAAAATATTAAATAGGTACCTTTAATAGCTATATAGTATTTAAAAATATATAAGAGCCCACTAAAGCATTTCATTCAGCAATAGGTTCTATTTTTTTAGGTAGGTAGGTTAATTATAGCCATACATATTTTAATTATGGCTTAACCAGAAATAGAATAAACCCGGATTGGAGGCGCCAGGCCTGTAAGGAGGGATTATAGAAGAAGGGAAATGGAGCTTACACCCATCACGCTGCTTTAATGGCAAGTCTTTATCTATTGTCATCAGCCAAACTACCCTCGATGTTCGTCCAAAAAACCGACACGGCGGTAAATATACTCGATCTTCATTCTTCATCGACCATGGGCATTCACTATAGGTACAATTGATCTCTGTACAAGAATATTATCTCTACTATCGAATGTAGAGTAGCCATTACGCCCTAGTGAATACCTAATAGACTAGTTGACACTTTTTTTTAAATGTCTTAAATTGTTCATTATCGTTCTACTAGATTGAATAAAAATATCATATTTTTCTGAAACGTGACGACGATTTAGATGATATTTATAAACGATTAGATGATTTAATTTTTAAATATTTTTTGGCTGTACGAGCCAAAACGCTGTCGGCCATGATGGTCTATATTTCAACTGTTTCATGACCTCACAATAACAATTGTTTTAATTGTACAAACGGAGCGTTTGACAAAAATATTAGCACATCAAGTAACATTGTGACGTCACCAAATTTTAATATCGATATATTTCGGTCCCTTATTGCATGACACGAAATTAATATTGTTTATATTAAATTTGATAATAGTCTTCTACCATATTGCGTAGTTCTAGTTACGCTGCAAGGGAGAGATATTAATTATTTACCTATAACATTACTTACCTTTTTTCCACAACGACTCATCGTTTTCAGTAGCTTCTGTCGCTGGATTAGAAGTGGAAGGTTCTAGAGCTACGTCATCCGGCACAGCTGCTGATGGATCATCACTATGCTCATCGTCACTGACTCCTTTACTTTTCCTCTTTTTCTTCTGACTCTTCTTAAGTCTTTTAACTTCGCGTTTCTTTGATTTGTAGTTTAACTTTTCCGAGCATTCTGTACAGAGTCCTGTGTTGCAGAAATTTCATAATAATTGCACGATCGTTGTTCACGATTACTTATGCTAACCACCCGCACCATTCAATAAGCCCACAAGCCTGCAGCGCTAACGGCTTAACATTCGATAAAACTGATCGTGTGTTGGTCGCGATCTGCATGATGTCACGCACAAAGCGCTGCAGGCATGTGGACTTGTTGGATGGTGGGTGGCTAGCATTATTCAAAACTTCTACAGCACGTTGGGAGGTTATTGAGCTTATAGACTAGTTTTATCAATGGTTCCTGCAGGATGTTTAAAATACAGAATTTCACGCTAACGGAGTCACGGGCATCTAGTATACCTACTAATAAAACACTGACAGAACACTGATAGGCCCGTCCATACGGCGAACGGAGCGGTCGCTCCAGGCGCCAAATCCTAGAGGGCGCCTAAATGGCAAAGAAAAATAAAAGAAATTTCTTTTATTACAATTGTCTTTATTTTGAGTGCGCGGGCGCCATCACTTCGCCATCCGGTGTCCGGGAGTATGATTTTAGAAGTTATCGATATTCTATTACCTACTATTAAAATCCTAGTCGGTCCTTTAAACGGTAATGCGTCTAAATTTTCAATTGGCCACTGCAGAGTATGGTCGAGATCTTCGCGTTCCATACTTACTTTGGACTTACAATTGGCACATAGAGTTATTATTAGGAGCCTGGAGCAAACAGGAGAGGCGACATAATCGGATCTCGCTCCATTCTAAAATTTACTTCGGGCCGGCGCTACGTATATGCAACAGTAGGTATGCCGTATGCGCAGTAGCCATTCTACATTACCTACTTTAGGACTATTAGGTATTTGAGTACTTTAGGACTATTAGGTATTTAAGTAAGTAGTGCAGTAGAATGGCTAGAGACTAGGTACTGCGAATGCGAATACTCCTTTTATTTTGCCGAGGGTTCACCATCGTACGGCATGTACCTAAATATAGTCGGATGCATTTTTTTTCTCTACAAGTTAGCCCTTGACTTGACAACAATCTCACCTGATGGTAAGTCATGATGCAATCTAAGATGGAAGGAGCTAATTTGTTAGGAGTAGCATAAAATTTCACACACTATTCGGTATCTACTTACACGACATCGTACCGAAACGCTAAATCTTGGCGGTACGTCTTTACAGGTAGGGTGGTCATTAGCCAGGGCCGAAGCCTCCGACCAGCCAGACTAAGACCATTAAGAAAACCTCGAACCCAGGACCAGTTTTGTAAATACACCACTGCGTCGTCGGGTCATACATAAAGTATGCTATGTACGAGTAAGAGCGACTTCTGGTGGGTAGGAGGCGCACGTGGGGTGATGCCACACCGCCGCGCTTCTACATAACCGGTGATACCTAAAATCTACTATTGCACAGATTAACGCACGCTATAACGACACGTCATTAAGATTGCATCCGACTACACATGATTACTATTTCTGATTCCTAAGCAGTTGACTTACGCAATTTCACGAGTGCATTTTTCTTCTCATTATCTTCAACATACGCGAAGTTCACTTCCCACGACTTCAGGCCCTGGTCGCTGAAACACCTTTTAGCACCACATTGGAACTGGCCTTTTCCCAACACCACTTCTTGTTCAACTCGCCATCTTAATGCTACCTTTAAATGTTACAATATTTAGCTTTATACAAGCTAACCTTTTAAAAAAAGAGAAAAAAAAGTTGCTGGAATGGCGACCCCGCACCGGAATGCGCAGTGTTGGTCGACCCCCCACTAGGTGGACCGAGGATATCAAGCGGGTTGCAGGGAGCCGTTGGATGCTGGCGGTTCGTGACCGTTCTGCTTGGAGGTCCATGCAAGAGGCCATGTCCAGCAGTAAACGAAATCGCGGGTGTCCGATAGTATCTGCTACTTATAATAAAATACCTACTAAAACCATGTTACTGTTCTCCCAAATATGAGTAGGTAGTAGGTATATATGAACTTTTGATTGACAAATTAAAATTAAAAGTTGTAAAAATCCCCCGATAGCCTTGAAATATTACACAATGGATTTAGCTATCAGAAATTCTTTCTATCAAAATAGAAATATAATATCTTCTGATTAAAATCCAACATGTAATATTTTAAACAAGAAAAACCGCATCAATATCGGTCCATACGTTTAGATGCTACGATGCCATAGATAGACACACCCCCTTGTACCAACACACGTCTTTATTACGACGGAGGTTAAAAAATATGTGAATAAGTTAAAACAAACTATTTGCCTACACGTAGCCAAAATCGCGGGCGTCTACCAGTCAATCTAAGTGATTGTTCCTGTACCATAAATAGAAAATCTGTATTTGGCATACATTATTTTTAAACGATTCCTAGAAAATATTTTTCCAGGTAGTAGGTAGGTAGGTATGGATAAAACTTAACTGCTAAACAAATCTAGGTGTGGTCCGATCTCTACCTATGAGATAGTTCATTGGCGTATCTAGGATTATTTCCTAGGGTGGTCGCGACATCGAGTCTATTATTAGTATCAAAATATAATTTCCTTAAAGGTAACCCGGAATCCTATAAACGCCTATAAGATACTTAGTAGATATAAGTCCACAAGGATGTGATGGAAAAAATATCTACGCGGACGTAGTCGCGATAGGCAGCTGGCAAGTTTTTAATATTTCCCATGATACAGCCTTCTCCGCTCAGTCGGTTAAAATAGGGAGTGGCGTGGCAGATGTGCGATACGTGGCCGCGGTAGGCACGGGTGAATGCCGTGCGCTATATTTAGCCTACAAAAAGGCAGTACGGCCATTGTTGCACTCCCCGATGCAACACAAAGGAAGGTCTCGGAGGCAAAAAAGGCAATTGAATTTCACAGGGGACCGTCCCCATCTCATCACAGACGCCTAGGGGAGACTGGAGCACATAAATTATCTCCAATGTTGCCTTACGGACCGTTAGAATATGTAAATACATCTGATGCATTTTCAATAGATCCCACGTGGAATATTTACTTGTCCTTTTTGGGATTTTGTACACGACCTTTTGTCAACGGTTTTACACTCGTCATACATATATTTATTTATCTTTTTCACTTCGGTACAACTGGGAAACATTGCAGTCAAGCGTTAACTTTCATGGATCAAAAAAATCAATTGCCAGCGGTTCTAATAAACATTAGATTAAACAGTTAAATAAGTAGTTGAATTCAAAAATATCTATCACTAAAGTACAATAATCCAATAATTTGCCCTATGTCACCTACCTACCTAGTAATTTGAATGTAAAATTATGACTGGTATCTACTAAGCATTTTCTACAACAGAAAATACAAAAGCACTTACTTTATTCTCTTTATATCTGCTTAGGTCACAAATACAATATTCTTTAAAAAGTTTATCATAATACTTTTTAGCCAGTTGCTTTTCCCAAGTGTCGGCAACATCGTCCTCTTCCCACAAGAACTTGTGGTTTTCCCTGATAACGTCGAGGTCGGTTCGGTCTCTAGAGGTGTCCCGTTTTAGTAACCCCGTAGAACCTTTGGCATTTAAACAATAAACATTAACAAGGTACTTATGTAACTCATACGGATTAAGATTACGTAACCTTGCCGACATCGCGTAACCTAGAACAAAGGGAAAATGAAATTGATATATTTAATTTAGATTAATAAATAAAACATGTTTTGCAACAAACAACTCTTTAATAAAATCGACAATTATTATTACATTTTCTATTAAACAGTTTAATTCAATAAAACTGATCTTATACTAATTGTCATGATGAGTTTATAACAAGGTGCATTTTTAGATAAATATTTTAAAACTTCCTGTTAAGGCATCAATAAATAAATAATTATTACATTTTGTGCATGAGTTTAATATCTACTCTGAATATTATTGTCAGTCTTGTAGATTTTTTGTGTATTATTCCATTTGGCTCAATCTAAACCCTTAATTCTATGAACAATTATATCATGCAACTAATTCTAATTATTAAATACAATAAATATATTAAATTGTAATTATTGCCTTATACTAAATATAAAAATGTCAATATATTATAAAAGGTATTGACTACCAGTAAAATAGTAAGTGGCACAAATGAAAAATTAAATAGCTTTGGTTTGAAGCCAATTTTATATCTTTGGAATTTATTTTGCAACAAATATATTAGTAATAAGATAGTCTGAAATAATTGACTTTGTCATCACTTAACACAAAAATATGTACATAGCAATTCACTATGAATATTTAAATATATTTTCACTGTATAACATTTGTGATGATTGTTCCAATTATCTTCTCAATTAAGCTATAATATACTTAACTAAACTATTCTAATTGTTCAAGGTGGCTAAACTAAATTATGATTCTGAGACCATTATACAGGAAACTAAACAGTGCCTCAATAAAATGCTATATTATGGTGTATAAAAATATGTTACCATTATTATTGACTATAAATCCAATTTGGTATTATTAGTAATTAACATTACTATGAATTTTCTAACATCTAAGATATATTTGGTTTTGAATTCACTTAATAGTATAAAATAGAATAGGCACATTAGACACAATATTATTGCTTTGGTTACAACACAGTTCAATAAGAATCACTTCAAATACTTATCTAAAATTTGGCAAAGATTACTTTACAACTTGGTAAACACTACCTCATAGCAAAGATTTACAAAAATATATTATTTATTAAAGCTCTCAAGTGAAGCAGGAACAATATTAGTTTTGTGACAATTTAAATTGTGATATATAGAAGGCCTTCACTTCAAAGTACTATTCATTCTTTTTTATCTTATACAAATACTACACTGTAGCTATCATAGATCCATCGGACATTTGACCCATATCCACATGTTAAATATCACTTTATCATATCTAAAAAGGCAACTTTGGATCAAGATATGTGTGACAATATATTAAAGCACCTGGCATATTTTTAATATAATAAAGTCTCCCTCATACTTGCTTAATATTTAATAACCCTTCTTGCAGTCGGGTAAAAACCATATTCAAAAGCAATTACAGCAGCACACAAGGAGTGTAAATTCACTCACAATAACACACATAATGACTAAGCTATAAACTAGACTGAAATTTTCAATTTGGTATAAAACAATGTAAATTTTAATTAACAATTACAGTTATGACTAAAATTTTTGGCAATCAGAGAATTGGAAACAAGACCTTGTGTAAAAAGCATCACACGCACACACTCATACATACAATATATATTTTCACAATGTCATTATTCCCATTTAAACATTATATCTAATCATTTAATCAAATGAATATTTATGAGAGTGATGCTTTCCACAGATGTTCAGACTATGTCTGACGTTATCCGTGTGTTTTCTCATGTTTCTTCATGTTGTCAGAGCGTGTAAAGGCTTTGTCACAGACCCCACAGTAGTATGACTTTTGCTTAGTATGTACTGTCATGTGTCGGGACAGCTCGCTCTTGGTTACAAATTTTTTTTCACATACTGTGCAAGCATGTTTCCGAACATTCAGATGGAACTTCATGTGTATTGACAATGAACTGGACTGTGAGAAGGCTTTATGACATAGCTCACATACGAAAGGTCGTTCACCCGTATGCTTTCGTAAATGGTTCATGAACCCTGTTTTGGTATAATCCTTTTGACATAGATGACAAAAACTGGATTTGGAGTCTAACATTCCTGGAAAATGGTTGTTTATGTGTTTCCGGAGCTCCCAGTAGCTGGGAAATTTTTCAGCACAAACATGACAGGGATATTTCTTTTCTTCGGTGGGTTTGGCGTTACACTGATGGGAGGATAGCAGTTGCTCACTGGTAAACATTTGGTTACATTGGCTACACATATGACTAGCCTCGGAGTCTGTTGATAAGGTCACCTCTAAATAATTCTCGATTGACATAACATTCCCATTGGAGCTATCGCCGTCGTCGTTGTTCGTTTGAGGCACTTCATTATCGGTTATATCTTTGGTATCCATTTTAACTAAAAAGTCTCTATAGTGTAGCAGGTCTTTGCCCGTGTTGTTATTGTCGGGTTCCACGAGATGTAGGACGGGCGACTCGCTTTGCTCGCGGTCCGGAGACGTCTTTTCGTTGTCGGAGTGCTCAGGTTTGGAGGATACATTGTTGTCGGATTCCCAACCATTTTCGACGATCTCCACATCGGAGTCTGAATCCTCTGCACTCGAAATCGAATTGTTCACTAAGTGGAAGCCGATATCATCAAAACGCAACACATTAGGTGGGAGTTTAACCCCCACAATAGCCTGTATCGCCTGCCATGAAAGCTCCTGGGGGTTGTTCTGCATAGTAAATCGCACTACTCTAACCTACAAACGAGTTTTAAGACATTACAAGGAGAAATCATTTTAAACTAAATATCTTTGTAATAAAAACACTATTTTACCTGTTGTGTGCACGATTTTGGAAATAAATAAGCAGATGACACTTTTATTCTACATCTAAAAATATTATGCTATAAACTGCACTTCACTTCACTGCTCTCGCTCCAGGGGGGGGACAGTCAGATATACGATGACGTTTATAGTTCAAAGTAAATTCAAAGCGCCAACTGGTAGCCGGCCCCGAACTAACAAGCCATAATATAATTCGTCTGAGCCCGAAAAATAATAATTATGTTTTTATAAATTTAATTAAAGTGTTTTGTATTATATTTTGTATCATTATCATTGTAAAAAATTAAAAAAAAGAATAAATAATGTTTTTGCATCTGAAGATGGTCAAGATGGCCATATTGCGAATTTTTTTACTATAGCAATTTTAACAATAAAATGTCAGAAGTTGAAAAATCAAAATCTTTTCAAATTCTGGCAGTTGTGAATACGTGTGGACGTGTTTGTTATTTGCTATAATTTGTGCCTTCCCCTGTGAAAATCTCCAGTTAGTGCGTTAAGTTGAGCTTTAAGTTCCTTCGTGTTGCTGTTGAGACATTCCCGGGGTTCATACTTGTGTGTGATTTACGATAGGACGTTATTTTGTGCGATATAGACGCTTTTACCATTTTCCTTTTTTCTACTGTGTTTCTTCGTCAATTACTGTCCAAAATGCCTCGCCTTTGTGCCTTTGGATGTTTACCAAACGGTAAGTGCTTAATATAAACAAAATCAAGGTTATTTAAATGATAAAACCACAGCTCTTTCCTACCTGTTAACTAGCCAAGCCACGGCGGCTTCATTTCATAAGCTTTGCATTTTCAAGTTTTTTATAGTTAGGAAAGCCTGAGATTTGCGGGGCAAACTTAAAAAACTGGCTTACCTCAAATTTCTCCATGGTCAACTAAATAGATACCATTGTGTCACTATTTAGAATATCTCTTATATATTTACTACTACTGTGTTGGATTATGAGTTGTCACAATATGCATATACCATACTACCATATTTTTTAAGAAATGTACGCACAGACTACATAATAGCCAATGACGATTTTATATTGCACATAAGTTCATGCATTGTCATGCAGTTCAACTTTTCAGTTATTTTTCAAAAGTTATGTAGCATGACATCAAAGCATACAACATACAGCATATGAAATATAAATTGTTCATTACTTATTAAAATTTCATTTTGTTAGTTATTAAAATACCAGACAGTTATTAAAATTTTATTTGGTATTTCAATAGCTAACTATACTAAATGTCTATTTTTGTTATGTTTGGTAAGGCATCGGTGGATCCTAATATTTGGTATATAAGACAATATGCTGATGTAACAGTGCCACTCAATGAGAGCTATACTTGTTTTAAATAAGATGTTGAATTACAGTGACCAGTGGAGTAGCAAATATCCAGTCAGCCTAAAGGTGGCGTACGCATATTGTATTATCATTAGGGCTTACTGAAATACATAATTATCTTTATTATGAACATATTAAAATAAACAACAGATCAATTGTCATCTACCTACTATAACTTATCCACCAGTTGGCATCAGATGACATTTGTTACATAGAATCTCAATTTCGTTTAGGTCAACAAGGATATGTCAAATATAGTAAATAAGCCTGCTGGATAAACAACATAATGTGTTCTTCAGGGCCCAGAGTGAGACATTACCAGGGGGGTTGTAAAATATTTTAACTAGTATGTACTGTACAAGCTGTTATAGCCTAGTAGATATTACCTCTGCCTTTGGTAAGGACAGCATAGGTTCTAATCAAGTCTGGGCATGCACCTCCAACTATTCAGTTATGTGCATTTTAAGAAATTAGATTTCACATGTCTCACATGTGACAATAAACAACATGCAGAAATTCTTTTACACTGATCAAATTTATTTTAATATCTGACTCTATCACAGATTAATAATTGATGTGCTATAAATTTTACAAGATAAGATTGAAGTAACATTTTAAATGTTATAATTCTTTAATTTTTCATTTTCAGATGTAACAATGCATCGCTTCCCACAGCGGGCTAAGTTTCCTGATCGTTTTAAAACTTGGGTCACCCTTGTCGGTGGTAAACTGGAAACAGAGGCTGACTTTGAATTTTATATGAAGAAAAGAGTTTGTGATATTCATTTCACAGATAGAGACAAAAATCGTAACAGTAGATTGAATGCATTGGCTATACCTACCCTTTACCTATCTGGTGAGATATTATTTTTATTGATATGATAAATTTATTTATATGATGATAAAATCACTTCAGCCAGTTTTACTCACAAACTCTAGACGACGGTGGTTCCAGCAGAGCTAACACCAATTACTTTTGTAGTTAAATAATTATATTATATGTCTTTAAATGTCATATGCCTTCACTGCAAATCTATACTAATATTATAAAGCGGAAGAGTTTGTTTTAGTTTTTTTTTTTTTAATTTTTTACAAGTACCTTTACTTTACTTTTACCAGTACCCTTGACTACAATCTCACTTGATGGTAAGTGATGATGCAGTCTAAGATAAAAGCGGGCTAACTTGTTAGGAGGAGGATGAAAATCCACACCCCTTTCGGTTTTTACACGACATCGTACCGGAACGCTAAATCGCTTGGCGATACGTTTGTTTGATTGAACGCGCTAATCTCAGGAATTACTGGTCCGATTTGAAAAATACTTTCAGTGGTAGATAGCCCATTTATCGTGGAAGGCTATAGGCTATATTATATTTTCAAAAAAATTAGGGATCCTTCCTGAAACTCCAATAATGTAACCCAAGGGGTACATAAGTTTTGTTTACATGGCGTGCGCTGCAATAACTATTCAAATTCATGTTAGAATAAACTAATGTACTACAACTACAGAACACATCATTTTCTACAAAAAGTGTCGCGACAGCATATATCTTCTATATTTTAGCAGATATAGTATCTTTTGTACTTTAATAAATTATTTAAATCATACACTAAGGTTTATGTCATTATTTACACAACTAGACTTAAATCCTTATCAAAATGAATTACTTAACAATTAATAAGATATTATAGAGATACGATTTGGCTTTTACAGTATGTTAATTAGTCATAAAGTTTCGGAGATAATACAAAACTTCTAAAAGACGCAAAAATGCCGTTAATTGACGCTCTGCGGTTTCACCAACATGGTTCCTGTTCCAGAAAGAACACAGAGTAAAAAAATGCACATGACACTCGTAAATAACGTAGCTTTCTATCGGTGAAAGAATTTCCAAAATCGGTTCAGTAAGTCCGGAGATTACCCCTACAACCACACAAACTTTACCACTTACAATCTAAATATATAAAACTCAAAGGTGACCGACTGACATAGTGATCTATCAACGCACAGCCCAAACCACTGGACGGATCGAGCTGAAATTTGGCATGCATGTAGATTTTATGACGTAGGCATCCGCTAAGAAAGGATTTTGATCAATTCTACCACTAAGGGGATAAAATAGGAGATGAAAGTTTGTATGACACTTTGTTGATTTTAAACCGATTTAGCTGAAATTTGGAATAGAAATAGATTTTACTCTAGATTAACACATAGGCTACTTTTCATGCCGGAAAAATCCATGATTCCTCATCATAATCATGGTTCCTCATCATCAATCATGGTTGGGATTTGTGAAAAACTAAATTTCACGCGGATGAATTCGCGTGCGTCCGCTAGTAATTATCTATACTTATAAGGAAACCAGCATAATATTTGTGTAGCTACATGAAGTGAACATACTAAAATGTTTATTAATTCATATTTCAGGCAGAGATATTGGATCCAGCAGTGTACCACATAATTCAAGCAATGTAGAGACAGTTGCTGTTAATATGGACTTTAGTCTGTCATTAGATACAGGTAATGATTTTGATTTTGTTTTCTCTTTTTGTTTGTTTCTAGTTTTTAATACTGTTGTGTAATTGATTATAAAAACCAGTGCACGATAAAACCAACTGTTGTTTATGTTGCACTATGGTTAGGTTAAATTTCAATGTGTGATTTGTAGAATAATAAATAATTATTAATATAAAATATATGCAATTAAAAAAATCCCATAATATCTAAAAAAAAATTGCATTATTTTTCTCATTCCATGTCAAAGTGTTATTCAGTTCAGACAATTTCAATTCAATTGTTTGTTATTGATATACTTAAAAGATGGCCTAAATTACTGATGACTAATAATAGTACTCATTAAAATTCCAGGAAGAGATATCAGACCAGTCAGTGTTGAACCAGGCCCAAGCAATACTGTCTCCACAGTTACTGTTATTGATGATATTGGTCCATCATCAGATCCAGGTAATCAGAACATGTTATTTATTAATTTGTACTATGTTCTCGAAAATGTTTGAAGTCTAACACTCGGAGACTACTGCCCCCAAACAGAAAACACGTATAATTGTATGGGTGGGTGCTGCCATTATATGTACACTAATCATTATTTTTAATTAATGAGTATTCAATATAGTACACATTATTACGTTTTTGGGTACTGATGGATATATGTATATGGATCAAGGTTACTTGTACAAATAAAAAATATAAAGTAGTATGGTACCCTAGAGTGTCACAATCTTGTGATATTTGTAGGTAAACCTTTATTAAACAAATGAATCACTTACATTGCAATGGCATGCTATGGATGATGATGACATGATACAGGTATTTTAAACTTAATCGAGGGCCCTCAGTACTATTACAAAGAGACTTATTATAACAATAAATTTCAATTAATTTCCATTCTTTTTAGTCACTTAGTTTTGTTAATATTTACTTCACCTTAGTAAACTGCGCAAGCTTCATCTAAATTGGTTCATGGACACAACACTTACATACAACATAATAAAAGTTTTCGGTTCAAACTAGGTGTAGCCATTTAGTTCTGGTATAAATATATTATGTAGCCACATTTCAGGTATTAGCTGTTAATGTATCTAATTATCTATACTATTATTATTATTATTAAAATATTATTATAAAGAGGAAAGATTTGATTGTTCCATACAATCAATGATACATACACTTCCATACAATAATAGATACACTTTAACTCATTACACCCTTTTTTATTACTACTTAACTGTTTATTACTTAACTGTCTTATGACTCAATAAACGATGATAAAATAAAAAGTACCTTTTAAGTTGCCAAGATTAGTCAAAACTACGCAGCTGGGTATGCACTTTTGTCGCTTTATTATCATGAAAAATATTGTATAGTAATGTGTATTGACTAAAAAAAAATTGGTGACAGAATTGACTACTTACTTTGTAACAAAAAGCACTTTAATAATAAAATATATGGTAATATTTTCAGGAACTCGTCAAGATCGTTTGCATCATCCGCAACTAGCTGATACATGTTGGATAAGAATGGAACATAATTACAGTGTAATTAGTAGACAAGACAGAGTTGCCAAAGGTAAGTTATCTCAGTAATCGTTGTCATTGCTTTGTCTCAAAATTTGATTTCGAGATTTGAGATTGATGGGATCACTATGAAAATTACTCACTGTCTTCCTCTCCAAGTCCGCAAAATAATTTACAACGCGTTAGTAAAACCACACTTAATATATTTTAACCATTACATGCCTACTATACTTGTATATTAATAAGGAAAATTTTTACAAAACAATTCACACACATATTACTTTCACAAGACCACATTATTTTACCGCATCAAAGGACTTGTCTCGGTTACCTGCGAATGTGAAGATTGCCAAATCGTTAAACACATTCAAACGAAAGTAAGAATATATTTAAAGTGATATTACCAGTACCAATAACACTTACACTTTTGTAATGATTTCGTACATTTGTGTAGGTAGAACGAAACAATTGTTTGTTTTGAGCTGATTGTTAAATAGATAATAAAATCTATTTATAACTTAATATATATAAAATTTATTTATAACTTAATACATGTTCCCTTTTCGAAATTGCATATTTAGTTGTTTCTTTGTAACTCAAGGCTCTCATCGCTCAGGCACCTTGGAAAAGTGTCATTTAATGGTTATTTTGTGATGTTTTCTTTCTGTTATTGTCAGTTAGTTATCTTCTTAAAAGTCAATCTACTATCAGACAAAATCATGTCACAAATATTTTAATGTTTTCTATGGTGGTTGATATTGACGGTCGACCACTAACCTGAATAATGTATGATTCTAGTGGATCTGAAAAAGTTATACACTTATCATCAAAGTTTATAAATTGGTATAAAACTTGTTATTTACACCATCTTATAGTTACAAAGATTCTGAGAAAAATCTATGTAATGGCATAAACGTGAAAGAATGTAACATACATAATTGTAGTTGCATTTACAATATTAGTTAGGACTTACAATAATATTTGTAAATGTTACACTTTGTATTCAGAACTGCTTTAAGTTTCTCTTAATATTTGAATTTTATTTCTTTTTCAGGGAAGAAAGTCATCCACAAGCAAGTGCCAATGAAACCCGTTGACTCGACCATCAGACGAATGCGATCTGAAATATCTCGCTTGCGTAAACGTAGTCAGTCTTTTAAGACTAGACTGGCCAGTGCCGAAAAAATCTCTGAAGATGTTGCTTTTACCAAACTCATTGACAACATGACCAAACCAGCACAGCTTTTTGTTCAAATGCAAATTCAAACGAGTAAGAAACCAAAAGGGCGACGCTTTTCTATTGAAGAAAAAATACTAGCATTATCATTATACAAAAAAAGCCCAAAATGTTACTCATTGATGCATAAATATTTTACACTGCCGTCCTCAAAAGCGATGAAACGGCTACTTAGTCAGATAAAATTAACCCCAGGTGTGAATCCTATTATATTTAAAAAAATTGGAAAAACCGTGAAAGAGATGGATAGGTCTGAACGCATCTGTAGTCTTATGTTCGACGAAATGTCCTTGACACCTCAAGTCTTTTTTAATGTCAACAAAGACACTTTGGAGGGATTCACATCAAATACAGGCCAACAATTTGCAGACCATGTACTAGTATTCATGGTCAAAGGCGTAAAGCACAATTTTAAGCAACCTGTTGCATACTACTTTACGAACTGTTTAAAAAAAATCGAATTGAAAAATACAATTAAAATTGTAGCCAAACATGTGCTTGAGTGTGGTCTAATTATATTGAATACTGTGTGCGACCAAAGCACTGTGAATGTAGGTGCTATAACTGAGTTAGTGAATGAAACCCAATCTACATATATGCGTCGTAACAAGGAGTGGCGCTATGATTCATTCAGTGTTAATGGTCATAATATAATACCATTGTTTGATGTCCCTCACTTGATCAAGGGCATTCGCAATAATCTTTTAAATAAAAATATGACATATACATATAATAATGAAAAAAAAGTGGTTAAATGGGATTATTATCAAATGGTTTATGGGGTAGATAAAGCATATGGCGAACTGCGACTACTCAATAAATTAACAGAGGAACATGTGAACCCTGATAAAATAAATAAAATGAAGGTAAAAACCGCAACACAACTCTTAAGCCACAGCGTCGCTGTTGTAACAGAGCATCTTACAGCCAGGGGAGATCTGCCGCAAGAATGTCGACAACTCGTCGACATAACAATTTTATTAGATAATTTATTTGATAGCCTCAATGGCAACTCATTACATATACCTAATGGAAATATTTATAAAGGGCCAGTTAAAAATGATTCTCCCCACCATGAGTTGTGGCAAAAATCCAAAACGGTACTAAAAACAGTGAAATTTATTAAAACGACAGGAGTTGGTAGTAATATTCGATTAGTTGAAACTACAGTGCCATCTGTTGCTAATTTAATAAAAACAATTGAAGGCATGGAAGCAATTTGGAGAATTTTAATCAGAAAGTATGGTTTCGATGCTTTATTAACAAGAAATCTAAATCAGGATCCTTTAGAAAACTTTTTTGGGAATATTAGGAGTTACGGGGCAAGAAATAATGCTCCGAATACTATGGCATTTGAAGGGGCATTTAAGGCATTATTGCTTAATAATTATAACATGCCCCACTCCAAATTTGCTAATTGCGAAAGTGATGGCAATAAATGTTTAGAAACTTTAGATTTTTTCTTAAAAGAAACATATCCTAATAGTCCTAATGAAATTGAATCAAATATAATGTTAAATAACGATATTCTCACGCAAAATTTAACGCACGTTGATGCTGGCCAACGCAATTATGTGTGTGGATGGATCCTGACTAAATGTCTTAAAAATATTGTAAAAGGCTGTCGAAAGTGTAAAAAAACATTATTAGACTATAAGGATAGCAACACAAATAATATTTTCATTAAAAGAAAAGAATATATAAATAAAAGATGGCTTTGCTATCCTAGTAAAGAATTAGAAAATTGCTTCCATGATATTCAGAATATAACACAATCTTTCTTAATTGAAAAAGATGTTTTAAAAAGTGGAATAAAGACAAACATTAGTACAGTACTAAATATAATGGTAGAATTTCCATTTAAATGTTATATACATAAAGAAGAATTACGAAAATATTTTATTAGTCAATGTGTAAATATTTTAATAAACAGCTGGTGTAGATCAATCAATCGAATAATAAGTGGAAAAATTAAATATTTAGGCGATGATGAAACTAAAAAGGCAGCTCAAGAATATTACAACAAACGAAAACATTACAAGAATAAAAAATAAAGCCTGGATATTTGTTTTATTTATTTTCATGCTAGTTTGTTTTAGCCTTTATTGTGGACAATTTTCGCTTTTACAATTTTAGAGTCTAAATATAGCGTCACCTTACTATTTAAAATAGGAGATGTATAGTTAAAGTGAGTACCTACTTACTTGTTATTTTAACTATACATCTCGTATTTTAAATACTACTGTAACGTTTTATCCGAAGTATAGAAGTATAGGTATGTATGTATACATGTAAGTTTACTGGGCCAAAAACCAGATGGCGCTATCTTTCTGGTTTGCATAAATCATCCTCAAGAGGGTTCTCTTTTCCCATTATATTAATTTACTCTTTGTCTCGCTCTACATGGATGCGTCTTTGTCATTGAATTGAATTCGAAATCTGTGTGTTGAAAACTCACTCGGTACCTAAAGCATTTCAAGCGCTTTTAGCGCTTGCGAAAGTTTGTTAAAGTTAATATTAAAAATAAAGCGCTTTTTAATTTGCTGTTTGTCTGTTCAGTTTTTTCTTAAGACATTAATAAAAAAAAATACAGACTGTCTCATTATGTGTAGGTATAGGTTATATTTATAATTTAACCATTTACCAAAACAACTCATTAACTTAAATTACCCCTATAATAGGTTCCAAATCCAAACCAAACGGCTCAAACGTAAATTAAAAACATCCACGCAAAAAAATCCTGCTCAATGCCCAAGGCTCGGATAAATAAATGCAGGTAATTTTCGTAAAGGACAATTTTTACTGACCTAATTAATTAATTATTTTAGAGACTCGACGTGTACCTACTGTTTACCAATAAACAAATTAGAAATGAAGGTAGAAAAGGCATGCCATTTCTTACTTAGTTAGACCATAAATAACGGTCTAAGCATTTCTTAACATATTTATTTTAAAATCATGTAGGGGAACCTGTTGTACCTTGACCCCCGTTGTACCTAGAGCCACTTAGATTTTTTTTAATGTTCGCACTTTTTTTCGTCTCTTTGTCGGTGTGTGTCATAGTGCACTTTGATAAGACTGATCAACATGAAGTAAGTTGCAGGCGGCCATTGCATCGAGTTTGCATGGGAGATCAGTTTAACGTTTTCGCCGCAAAAAAGGAAGTTATTTAATATTTTTCATTTCTTTTATTACTTCTGTTATTTACTACATATTTTTTTAAAACCATTTGATTCAAACATGTACTTTAGTTAAGTTTAGAATGTAGTATGCTTGATTGAGTTAATCATAACCTCCATACTAATGCAGTTGTACCTTGGTCATGTGGTCAAGGTACATAAATTCGAATGTGATCTTGTTAATTCTGTTTATGAATGCTCATATTTATTATTTTGTTTTTTTTTCATACAGGTAAAATGCCTCGTAGCAAAAACAATATAAAGGAAATCGTATTTCTAAAACTAAACTTTCTGGTGCTATTAAACTAATTAAAGAAAAACATTAAGAGGGGCTGCCAAACAGTTTAACTTGTCAAGATCTACTTCAAAGAGTCATTATAAAGACGGCTTCAAGACTGGTAAAGATGCGAGTGACCTTCATGATAATTTAGCCCTGAAAAAAGTTTTTACAAGTGACGAACAGGTGCCAATACCAATGGTTAGAAAAGGAAAAAATAAAAAGTCCAAAAAATAAACTAATTCCAAGAGGGAATATTACTCAGTCCCTGAAATGAATAGATACTCGGAGTTTATTGATTAATTAAGATACGTTTAGTCCATATAATAGTCATTACAAAGAGAATAAAGACTTGTTGCTAATGTGATTAAAATGTTTAAGTTAGGTGTTACGAAAAATACTGATTTTATTGATATATATTCTATTAATTGATATGTCATAGATATTAGATAAGCTTATAAAGATATTAAGAGACCTTTCAATAATAAAAATGTGCTATTTGTCGAGAAATATGAATTTTATTTGACGAGTTCTAACTATGACCAAGGCACAACATAGGCGGTCCAAGGTACATCACCACTGTTGTACCTTGGTCCACATTCCAAACTTTTTTTAGTTTACTGAAAACCTGTAAAAATGATGATCTATGCTTTTGTATAATTTATATTATGTACCACATTAGTTCATCTAACAGCTGAAATTTGTTTCATCACAATAGCTATAACCGATATTTTTTAAAAATCGTTAACTGAAAAAGTGACCAAGGTACAACAGGTTCCCTTATTGTTTGCATAAAAAATGTTATTCAAAATACATTAACTAGGTATATCTAATTGTTCAAACATTATTAATCGAATTTATTTTCATTATTAATTCACAACAACAATTTAATTATAATATTATTAGGTGTATCTACCTTCATATTTTCTAAAATTTTGTTTGTTGGTAAACAGTAGGTTCGAGTAGGGTTGTACAGGTATAGTAATTATATCTTTGGACCAATTTTATATGCACGTACCTTAGCATGTAGGTACCTATTTTATATTTAAGCGAGTAAAAACTCTGTTTGTCGCTGATAACTTTCTTGTGATTGGTTGGTTGTGTACTTAACAAAGCGAAGCTTGCTTGGGTGTGCTTGTTACTTTATTACTGAGGCGTCGTATTTTATTCTCAAACAAGAGATTGAACATTCGGCATCACCTTCATTCGGCATCACCTTCTTCTTCGATTCGCTACAGAGGTAGCCGGCTTGCGACCGGCCTCGGCCTCGTAGACTTGCTTCATAAGACCTCCTTTGCAAGCTTCTGGATTCACGTTTCACGCTTTAAATTCTAGAAGTAAGGCAGGGTTATGGTAGCCGGTAGGGCAGACAACTTGCAGACAAGGCTGTGCGGAGTCGGTGTGCCCAGATTTCGAATTTTTGAGTCATCCTCACTTATTCCCGAAACATGGTGCAAAATAAAAATTACAGTGCGACACAAAATAGTAGAAAATCTTGAAAATAAATGAGGGTGTGTGATTGCCACTACCTTGATACTTGACAATAATCGATATTTTGTTCTATACCTAGGTAATATTATGTTCTTATTTTAAACAAGATGGTCTGCTGAATATAATTTATATATTAAATTTAAATTACTATTTAATATAAATAAATTATTAAATACTAGCGGACACCCGCGACTTCGTCCGCGTGGAAATTAATGTAAACTTTCAAGCGCTATTTCACCACTTCAGAGTTTTGATTTCAATAATTTTTGTATTTTTTTAATGATTTATGAACAAATTTTTAAAACTGTAACTCTAAAAATGAAGGATTTTCAATACAAAAGTGTCCTATAACCTTCCCCGTATTATGGTCTTAAAAAACGTGCCAAGTTTAATTTGAATTCATGTAGTAGTTTCAACGTGATGCCCGAATTACAAAAAAACACGCACAGACAGACAGACAAAAAATCGAAAAGAATATTTTTAGCTTCAGTATCGATTATATAATGCCTCCCAACATAAATTTTCAAAATATCTTCAATATACAGAATGTACAGAATTCGTATTATAAGATAATAGATTCTTTTATGGTGCTGGCGTCTGTTATGCCACGGTAACGTTTGGTGTTACAAATGTTATAAGTAAAATCTCAAATTGCGAATTAATGTAGGTATAGAATTCGAACTGTTTAATTAAAAGTAGATATTTGGCAACTACTTACATCACTATCTAGTCCCGACGTAAGCATGATGATGATTGTGACTTGTATGGTAATTATCCGAATTTCTACTATGATTTTAACAATCTGATAAAACTATCAATATTAATTGATTGCTCTGTAATGACAGATCTTTGTGCATTAGTAGAAATGTAGTGCAACCGATGCTGCCATACAGCGAGCTTCTATGTTCCATCTATAATAAATGTATACTCATATAAGTCATACTCCGCACTAAACTATCTGTCCTTTGATGCTAGAAGAAGGTGGAAGGAGGGTGTAATTGGTCTTAAAAAGATATTTTTTTTATGTAAAAAAATGTTACAGTTTAAGCCTATTTGGGCTCCAAAGTCTAGAATTTAGCAAAACTAAATATTAAAAAAAATACTGTCAGTTGTCACTGTCATTCCAATAATCATTTGCCACTGTCATGACTCATACTTATTATACTCTTTGTTGTTGATCATCTTTGAATTTGAATTTTGAATGATGTTTTGAATGTTTTGGTTTTGCTTATTTGACGTGCTTTTGACTTTTGCGCTTTGGAGGGAACTGTGAAGTGTTTGTGTGGACCAAAGAAATATATAATATATTATTCCAAGAGGTGTGGACTAAGAAAGAGTTTTTCAATCCATACAACTACAACAAAAAGTTTTCAGTAGAGAAGTTAAACCAACGTGTATTTATGGGAGTCCAAAGTTATAAAAAAATACCAAGATTTTTATCGTCCTACGTCTAGTCGTCTACTAAAGGTGGATTTTATTTTATTTAGTATGAACTCATTACAATCTTTGGAAGAAAACATTAAAGCAAATAACAATTTCACGAAATTTATAATCAATTCGGAGGTGCCCGATATATGTAAATCAGAGGCATGTATGCTTGGAGTTGATGAGGCAGGTCGTGGGCCAGTACTAGGTGAGATTCCTATTAATATTATGAATAGAACATATACAACATGAATCATGATAGAATCCTGCTTAAATTACCTAATATAACTCCCTGCAAGGTTGACAACATGCAGCCTTCTTTCTAACTTTAACAACCTTTTGATACTAACTTACACTACTTTTATAAGACAAATTGATTACTAATAATAAACTTAAACTAGTGAGAAACCAGTTCAATGCACCAAATCTGCTAAACAAAGTTAAGGGCACCTATAGTAGATACCCTCGTAAGGCTTAACTACTTGTACCATAATGCACCAGAACAGTCTTTGGCGCCCATTCTACGAAGCCTAGGCTATGTAAATTATATAACACACTAAGTTGAACTGTAGATAACAACATAGATTATTTACATTATCTTAAAAAATAAGCATGTAGTGACTGCTTTATTAATAAACTCGTACAGATTCTTATGTTTATATTTTTGTGGACCAAATCACACTAAATATTTTAAAGACGAAAGTTTGTGTGTAAGTGTGTGTTTGTTCCTCCTTTGCATTGCAGCTATTGAAGCAATTTGGCTGAAATTTAGAATGGACATAGATTTTACTCTGGATTAACTTTAATTCCAGAAAATCTATTCCACACGCGGATGAAGTTGTGGTCCGCTAGTAAATAAATAAATGACTTTCTCTTTTGTGTAGGTCCAATGGTGTATGGTGTTGCATATTGTCCACTAAGCCAAAAGGAAGTACTGCAATCTCTTGGATGTGCTGACTCGAAAGCTTTGACTGAAGAAAAACGTGATGACATTTTACTGCGAATGCTTACAGAAGAAAAGGCTTGCAACAATGTTGGATGGATTGCTGAAGTCATATCACCTAATTACATCTCCAACTCAATGTATAGAAGAGCAAAACACTCCTTGAATGAGGTACTTGTCTTATAAATTAAAATATTTCTGTGTATTCGTATGTTTTGAAAATCTGTAAAAGACATCATCCACTTTGGTCCAAAAATGAATGTATGGTCAAAAGTGCTATATTATGTTAGTAATGTTCTGTCTAAAGATTTACTACTACGCTGAAGTTTAAGAACTCTTGTCCTTACTAAAAGATAAGCAAATCACTGTCTCATTCCTACACTGGTATGGCAAGCAGACCACACACGACCACCCCGGTCAAGCTCCAGTGACAGACTGTCCCAAATCCCAATTGTCCCATGCCCCCACTACCAATGTACATGAGATAGTGTATGTAGTATTGTAGTTATCTATTTAGTAGACACAAACACTACAATCACTATATGTAATTTTATTTAAGTTAAAAATACAGTGTAAACTCTATATAATGACACTAAAGGGACTGTACATTTTATGGCGTTATAGAAAGGTGTTGTTAAATGGAAAGAAGAAAAATGTATGAGTAACTTATTTGTCAATACACGGTGATGTAATGTAATGGATTTTACACTATATGTATATCTTTCTTTATCCTTAAGAGAAAAGTCTCTAAGTATTCTTTCACTTTCTTGACTTTACATATATATCCTATCTTATTACATGTATGTACAAGCCCAAAAATATTACTTAAAAATGCTGATAATGTTAATTATTTACTGCCACTATCACAACAATATTACAATGTATGCCACAACATACATAAGAGACGTAAGCTATCCAGCTAAGCCCATTATTTAGCCCATAAATTATGTAAAATATGTAATATAAAATGTGCTCAAAAAGTAGAGGAATGAAACATTAATTTTTTTGATTTCTGGAAATATGTAGTATTTATTAGATATACAAATGCTTAAACTTTCATCATCATCATCAACCCATATTTTTCTCATTGTATAGCACAAATCTGCTCTCAGAATGAGAGGGGTTAGGCCTTAGTCCACCATGTTGGCCTAAAATTGGATTGGCAGACTTCACACACCTAGAGAATTAAGAAAACTCTCAGTTATGTAGGTTTCCTCACAATGTTTTTCCTTTACAGTTTGAGACATGTGATATTTAATTTCTTAAAATACACATAACTGAAAAGTTGGAGATGTATGCCGCAGACCAGATTCAGAATGTACATCTTATTATCATTTATCATGTCTCTTTATATTCCCAAAATGTACTTCATAAGATAAAGGTCACTATTTTATTAAAAATTTGTATTGGCATGCATTACAGGTTTCAATGAATTCAGCAATAAGTTTGATCAAGAAAGTAATAGAAGAAGGAGCAAATATAGCTGAAGTTTATGTGGACACTGTTGGACCGCCTGAGAAGTATCAGGCAAAGTTGAGCGATATCTTTCCTGGTATAAAAATTACTGTAAGTTTCATAATAATAATAATAATAATAAGCTTTATTTTTCCCATTTAGATAGTACTTAACAATATCTTAAAACTATTCTAAGTAATCTATATATTTATCTAAATAATTAATTTATGTACTAGTTAATAATGGGCCCCTTCGGGTATAAGCCTCCTCCATCTTTTTCCAATTGGCCCTTTCTTTTGTGAGTTCCATCCAACCTTGGCCAGCCACTGCGGTAATGTCATCTACCCACCTTCCTATAGGCCTTCCTACCTTCCTTTTACCAAGTGGACCTTTCCAGTAGGTAATTTTCTTAGTCCACCGTTTGTCCTTTAGCCTGCCAAGGTGGCCTGCCCATCTCCACTTAAGTCTTTGTGCATGGTCCAGAGCATCTGTGAGATTAGTTTTTTTCCTAATAATCATACTGTTTATTTTGTTAAGTTAAGTTTCATACTTACTAATATTATAAAGAGGTAAAGTTTGTGAGGTTGTAGGGGTAATTTATAAAATTTTATTTCAATTTAATTTATGTTCAAATGCAATTTCCGTAGCTTTATAAACACCAATAATTGTTGTCTTTATCCTTTAGAGGCACCTGACAGCTGTTATTTGTTAACACTAGAATCGCCGCCATCACAGTTTTGGAATGAAAAATTCTTTTACTGTTTGGAAGCTATTGGCCACATATTTCATCTCCTTATTCCGAAGACAACGGAAACTATGCGGGTGATAGAATGGTTTTAGGTACATTACCTAGAACCACCGTTGGGCTACTTTTATCCCACCTGTATCTATAACTATAATTCGATATTAAATCATCAACATAAATATATAATAAATTCATCATAGATAACTTAGCAGTACAACAGAGTATCACTGTTATACGTTTATCTCTTAACACTGCGAGTTCAACCCAATCGAGTTGGGCCTAGCAGGTTAAGGGTCATGTGGCGAGGATCACCACCTCCAAATTGACCACTTAATTGACAATGTTAACGATACTTCTATTATTGAGGATTATCATCATAGATAATGATGTTGATGATGATGCTAATTAATAAATAAAACTTTCTATAATCACTTATGATGTTTATACAGGAAGAAATTTTTTCAAGTACGGATATTTTTATATTTTGTACATAAACAAAATTTAATGAACACGTATTTTTTCTTTTTTTTTTTAACTCAACAATAACAAAGTTATCGTTAGCTAAAGTTTAAACATTTAAACAGAATTTGAGGGTCACACTATCGCTGTACTAAGTAATAGCACAGTAATAGGCAACTACAAAATCAGCTGGTAGGTACTAGGTTAGCGAGCGCCCGCGCCGAGGGCCGTTGACCTTTCTACGTTTATTTTTGTACCTATTATTTTTTATAATAATTAAAGGTCGTCACTTTTGAGTTGAGTATCGATTTTCCCTTCATACTTTATTGGGCTTAGGACCATCAATAATGCGTAGTAATAATAAAAATTATAAACTTTCGATTGGAATAATGAAATACAAATGATGATTATTATTACGCAAACTTTTGCATTAAAGGATGATTCGACTTAAATGCGCAAGCGACGGCAGATTGTCTGTCACTGGTCGCCCATCGGCAATTCGGCAGGCGTCCTCAGGGATTTTTCGATCCCCTCACCCCTGCCACCCCCGTCAGCCGAAGCCGAAGCGATATGACTACTGCCGGTATTTCTTTGTCGGCGTCTTACAAAGTGCCGCCAGCAGTTGCGCAGTTTGTTTGGGAATGTGTCCATTATTTTGTTATTTCTGAGACATAAATTGAAAAAAAAAATTACATAAAATGTATCGAACTGTTTGTAGATTTATGTTCTATTAATGATACAGAACCACGAAAAAAAATGTCCGCACTAAAGTCCGAATCACCCTGTATTTTCCTAAAACAGCAAAATAAATTATTATTATACCTCAAAGTGTGGATTTTGCTTATTTAAAGTACTAAATAATTCTGTAATAAATTTAGGTAAAATCAATTTTTATATTAAGAATGATTTTTAGTTTGGTTTGATGAAACAAACAGCATAAATAAGGTTTGTGACAACTGAAATTTCAAAAGTGACTGACAAAAGGAACCGGAAATAGAAATGACATAATTCTACGGAATTAAAAAATAGACTATAGTATAGATTACATCTCACAGATTTTGTATTACTTTACGGTCCAATTTAAAATAAAAAAAAATTAAATGACAAAATTTCACGCTTCTTTTTTACAGGTAGCAAAAAAGGCTGACTCAATCTACCCTATAGTATCGGCGGCCAGTATCGTGGCTAAAGTGACCAGGGATCATGCGCTCAAAGTGTGGCAGTTCCAGGAAGGACTACAGATGGATCACACGCAGTTCGGCAGCGGATATCCAGGAGGTTAGTTTCATATCTGTGCTTCTACCTTGACGATCTGATCTGTTAAAGTCAAAGTTTAAATTAATTTATTCTAAGTTTACTAGCTTTTTTGAGACCTTACATGTGATCAATGACATATCTCATGCAGACAACGAATGTCGCTTGTTAGGCCTACAGATAATACATATCTTTTGGTGATAAGTAAAGTGGAAAACTTAAAAAACTATATACAATGAGTCCTATAGTAAAGCCATACTCAATGTGCACAGAAACAATGAAGGTAGAAAAAGCATGTCATTCGATACTTATTTATTTTAAGCTATGGATTGTTTCTTTTAATTAACTAATTGTTATTAATCAAATTTATTTTCATTAATTTAAGAACAAGTTAATTATAACTAGTGAAATAACTAGTAATTTATACTCACATTTTCTATTTATTCGTTGGTAAATTCTGCACATGAAGTATGGCTTTAGTAGGTATAGGTTGTAGGATGGGCTAAATAATATTTGATTTTTAAAAAGTTGACTTACTTGTCAACCAATCGCGGCAGAATTGAAATATCGGTCTCTCTTTCGTTCCAACTCAAAGAAAGAGCATATTTTGAGACTGCACAGCTATCTATCGTCCCAAAATAATTCGTGATGAGCATGCTATAGCGTGGCACGTTCGTTCGTAACATTCCCTATAGTCTGCGGGCGCCGGGAACGGGTAGCGATGACAGCAAAAAGTTGACCGCTACACAGAATATCCTGTACAACATAACTTGATATTATAATATCCAAGTATGTTTATTATAGATTAACAATTTAATTAAATATTACAATATAATAATCATGGGCGGATTAAAAAGTTTTATTTGTTGTATAACATATTGAAATAAGGGTTCCGTTTTTGTACACATATTTACGTACCCTAAAAAGATACAAATAAAGAAAAAAAAAGGGGTGGGGTAGGGTAGGGTATGACCGTTTAGACTTCTTCTAAGCTTTTACACACTTCCCAATCCCTTGCAGATTCTTAGGGCATTAATAGTGCTCTGTAATTGAAATGGTTGTAGAGTAAGATCATCCATTTTCGTAAAGCATGTAAAGTCATTGAGTTTGTTGTAGGCTCTTCTCGGACCAAGGCGCGTTTGGAACCCTCGTAACTTTATTTTTAAGTTTTCGTCTATTATTACCACCTTTCGATTAAATTAAATTTTACATATACCTGACCTTTCAAAAGTGCTTGTTAACTAAGCCTAATTGAAATAAAAGAATTTTGAATTTTTGAATTTGTCCTCATCTGATCTCTCACCATTAATAAAAGAAACACTTAACATTTCATAACCTCAGGACTCGAATCTTGCACCACATGAACAATATAAACTGGCTTGGTCCAATGTGGCATTTAAAATGTCGGTAATTGTATAATATTTTTTAGATCCGCTAACAAAGAAATTTATAAGAGAACAAATAGACCATGTATTCGGATACCCCTCACTTGTGAGATTCAGTTGGTCCACCGCAGAGCTGATGCTTCAAGAAAAGGCAGCTAAGTGCACATTCGAAGAAGTAGATGATGAAGGCAAGAAGAAACCAAATACCAAATCGATAAGCACATTTTTCTCACCTAAAAACGAGAAGAAAAGAAAGAGGCACAAGTTTTTCGAGGAAAGACATTTGACTGTGGATAATGCTTTTGAATAGTATTTTGTAAATTGACTGACGCTCGAATTTATACCATTTATAATTTCCATACAATTAAACGTTTTTACAGTTTTATGTTTGCATTACATGAATGGTTCGACCATTCCCGTAATGCAAACAATACAAAAAATAAATCCAATTGATCAAGCGGTTCTCGAATTTTAATGAGCCTAAAAAAATTCAATTTATTTAAATATGTAAAAGAATTTCACAGTACTTTATGTTAGTAAAATATCTATTGCATGTTTATTATTATTTTTTTCAGACATCAACTAAAATAAATATTGTAAACATTATGATTGCTAAAGTGTTTTATTTAATGCAGTCAGATGGTCTGTATACGTATAATCAACGATATTTTGTACTATAGACATATTACGTGCCTACAAAATCACCGCAAAATTGAGCCAAATTTAGCTATTCCACCGAGAGAACACAATTTTCATTTTTGTATATTTTGGTATTATTTGTTTAAATAACTTTCGTTGTTGACTATGCGACTCAATAAAATGCGGTAATTTAGCCACTTTGTTCCCTTCAGTTTTGACGCGCTAGTGACATATATTTAATACTAGCGGACCCGGTCAAGCTTCGCTTTGACTTATGTGCACTTCTTCCCTATCCCTACTCTAACCCTACCCTACCCCTCCCTACCCCTACTTCTTCTGCTTGACTCTTAAACATTTGTATGAGAAATAGAAAACGGTTGTTTTTATGGTTTTCCCGGCAATTATTCTTTACCTTCTCTAAACCTCCACGATCATTTCAAGACCAAGATGAGATAAATCCGCTCAGCCGTTCTCGAGTTTTAGCGAGACTAACGAACAGCAATACATTTATATATTAAGCGTAGATAAATTCTTTGCGTATAATCTATTCCAAGATAGCCCATTACTATCTTAAATTGCAGTTTGCATCGTCACCTAACATCAGTAGGCCATTGTCAACAAATAGCAAATATTACTCACTCTGTCGTCCCAACGTAACGAAAGAGTGAGTGATATTTCGAACCTGGTGCTATTGGTCGACATGTACCATTCTCTTGTCTCGATGTATGTCGTATCGTAGTGCATATCTTAGACATACAGGTGAGACTGCAAGTCAAGGGTTGTTAGAAAAGATATCACAGAAAAATAAGCAACTTAAACGAGTTACTCATGTAAGGAGCTTGCACATTACTATTTACTACAGGTGCAGCATACGTACAATAGATGCAGCATACGTACAATAGATGCCGTATACTTAGTAATGATGCAGCTTTCTGTGCCGTTTAGAAGCAACACTATGTGACAGAAGGAGCTTGTATACAACATAGTGCCGGCTAGAAGCGTAATAGTGTGATCTCAGAATACAGAAAACCACTGTGGTTTTCTGTATTCTGAGAGTGTGATTTGCTACGTATTTTAAGTATGGCGCACTAGAATTTTTTTCACAGTTTACATTCGTAATAAATGATCAAAGGGATATCCTACAGAGACAATTCATTGATGGACTTGCAAATTCAGTTTATACAACAACTCACTCACAATGTTGATTAACTCACAGTGAAATTGCATTGAGCAGTAGAAATCTGCTTTTAAATGCATTGTATGCTGTTGTCGTATCTTACAATATACATATATTCATTTTCATTTTGGTACATTTCCAACTCGGATTTTTATGTTGCGAAATTCTTTTTCATTTTGGCTTCAATATGATTTCTTTCAATACAATAGATACTCATACGTGTTTGGTAAAAGTGTAGAAGAGGATCTGAATTAAAACAACTATGTATGTCTCACTTTGCTATGTTTAAAAAAAATTGCCTGGCATAAATTAAAATCTTTTTGTTCTTACAAGAGTATATTGATAGGTGTGCATTAATTGTTATAATAGTTTCACATGCATTGATAATTCCTAGTAAAATTAAAAATCCTTTGTATTTATACTTTCGTATCTATGACTCGTGCTCAACAGTGAGCCGAATATGGGTTGTTAATGATAATGATGATCTATGCTTTTTAATGTTTATTTATTAATTTTATGAAAAATCGTGTTATTGTTGAGCAAAGGTTTAAATTTTCAATTCTATTATCACGTTTTCTTTCAAGAAATTATTGTATTTATTTTATCTCTCAATAATAAATAATTAATTTTATTGCATTTATAGATATTTAATGCTCAATAAACAGAACAACTTGCTTAAACCGAGGAGTACGTTGAGCAAAATCGTTACATATTATCAAAAATCGGAGAAAATTTTGTAGTAAGAATTTGTGGTCATGACCCTGCTGAATCCGGTACTCGGGGTGTACCATGATTTTCAAACCCTATGCAAAATAAACGAACAAAATAACTTACGTATTAGATGATCTATAAATACTAATTTTATTGCTGATTGTGATCCTATATAATGGCTTAATATTTAATTCAAATATTATTATTAATAAAAAAAGGTTGATTAATGTACAATGTACAAAGAATTCTATGTCGTAATGTTAAGACTATGAAGTACAAGATTCGCTAGAAAACTTTCACAAGCAAATTGCGGTCTATTAAAGATTTCTTTATGCGACGAAAGGCTGTAAGTCATACGTTCATCCAAGAAGGTTAGCATCAGCATTAGCATGCACGGGACGCCGCGCCGCCTACTTACCATGAGCAATGCGGAACACCGGGGTCACTTGGAGAATTTAATTGTGTTCCATTATCATATTTAGGCTCTTTTACGGTAACTCAAAAGTGAAAACTGAATGGGACTCGACGTCGCTAGTCATTCGTCAGCCGAGATCGATGGAGACAACTTCCTCGGTACGGTAGCTCAAGGATATCGAAATGGTGCTTCATCGGTTTTGTGTTGCGGTTGTAGCTGTGGCCGCGTGCGTTTCGGCTATCGTAGGCCCTGCAGCCAATAGTTCCAAGCTCGTGATTGTCACAAAGGCCGATACTTACCTGGACGCGTATTCCAAATCCCGTGTGGACGCTGAAAATGCGAAGGAAAGTGTTGTTATAATAACAGCAAAGGATGGAGAGAAGAAGATATCGAATCGTGATGACAGCTACAATACTGGATACGATTATTCGTCGCCGTCGTATTCCAGCAGCGATAGTTATTCTCCGTCGGGATCGTCGAGTTATTCGAACTATTCTCCGCCTTCAAGTTACGGAACACCAGTGAAATTCGAACCTGAAGTGACGTATAACTCTCCACCGAACACTTATGGACCGCCGTCGTCTAATTACGGACCACCCGCCCCGAGCTATGGGCCACCGTCTCCGAGCTACGGACCGCCTTCTCACTCGTATGGACCTCCAGCTCCGGCTTACGGACCTCCAATCCATAAACCCTTACCTCCAGTTTACGGACCACCAATCAAGCCATCCTACGGAGTTCCGTACACAGCGCCAGGGCTTGGATTCTTGGATAAATTGTCACTGAAATTAGATATTTTGACGATTGCAAAGCTTTTGCTGAAGCTCCTTATATTCAAGAAGATAGTGACTATGATCGCTGTGGTGTGCATGCTACTCGTTATTCCTAAGCTCATTTCCTTCAAGAAAGATAAACATGGTGGTGAAACCGATGAGGATGAACGCATGTTCGGTGCCAGAAATGGTAAGTTATTGTCATAGTAATTATACCTACATAATTATTTCTAAAAACCTTTCGAGTGTAATTCTGTCCACTTTAATAGTAATTTTGGGATGTGACACATGTAAAGTGACCTTGATATTTTTTTGCTTAAAGTTAATACTGGTGTTAATGGACTTGACAATTTAAACAAGTCATTACAAAAACTATTTAGGTATATTACTTATTGTAATTTATAAGTGGGAGTCACTGGTTACAGGTAATTCAGGTCTCGTTGTCTTTGCCTTTCCAGGCTCTTTTTTATTTTAGATTCCATTTAGTTAACTAAAGTACAAAACAGTACTAATCCTTTTTATTATTAAAAATATCCAACAGAGATACCCGATTTCTTGTAGGAGAAATTAGGTTATGTGGGACTTAAACCTCCCCCTCTGTTTAAGAGCCAGTCTAAGAATACACCTCATAGACTTCGTCGTCATCAACCCATATTCGGCTCACTGCTGAGCTCGAGTCTCCTCTCAGAATGAGAGGGGTTAGGCCAATAGTCCACCACGCTGGCCCAATGCGGATTGGCAGACTTCACACACGCAGAGAATTAAGGTAATTCTCTGGTATGCAGGTTTCCTCACGATGTTTTCCTTCACAGATTGAGACACGTGATATTTAATTTCTTAAAATGCACACAACTGAAAAGTTGGAGGTGCATGCCCCAGACCGGATTCGAACCCACACCCTCCGGAATCGGAGGCAGAGGTCATATCCACTGGGCTATCACGGCACCCACGGCATAGACTTAGGGGAAAGAAAACATTTCCTGATTATTCTTACGTATCACATCTTATGCCACTGTTGTCTTCTCAGACCCGCAAAAATTTTCCAATCCTATGAATTTATTATTTTATAGTAGTGGAGTTGACATCAGCCCAGCAATTGTTGGAGCGCGCAATTCACGTTTACGGCCGGCAGAAAAGCGACTGTGGAGTCACGTGTCGCGTGCGCAGAGTCCTGGACGATATCTACGACTTTGAACCCTATTTCAGGTGACATAAGACACAATTTGTATACTTTCTTGAATACCATGTGCCTATTGTTATGCATTGAATAGTTAAACAAATCTTGTGCGCAATCGTTACATGTTTGTTAATCTTGCTCCGAAGTCATAAATCGCGAATAAAAGATATTCACATATAGAACCGTGTCTCGATTTAATTGTCTGTAACATTGGTTTTGTATATAGAAACTAACGTATTTAGATTTTGGCAAAGTTAAAGACAAGGTCAAATTTTTAATTACCCTTCGAGTACGAGTATCTGAGGACTCAGACTCTTGGCCCTTTTATAAAGAGGTAATGTTTGTGGTTTTGTAGGGGATAATCTACTGAAACGATTTTGAAAATTTTTTACCACTACAAAGCCGTGTTATTTGTGAGTGAGAGATATGCTATACTATCATCCCCATATGCTATATACTCAACGAGAACGGGAACAAGTATTATATTTATATGTTTAAGTAATATTTGCAAGTATTATTTGAGTCCCGATAAAGGTTTTTTCTGGCGTTACATTCACCAAAACATCAACCTATACCATTTACTTTGAAGTCTACATAAACATTTCAAAGGGGAATTCCCACCGGCCAATACAACGCCGGCCCAGGGAACCCAGGTATACATCCGGATAAAGTATATGGGGAAGATAATATGATGTATTTAAATAAGGATCTGGTTAAATATTTGGCTGTATAAAAGTACCTATGTTTCTTGAAGAAAAATTATTGTTTTAATCACTCTACTAGCTCAGAATGTTCGCCGGTGTACCAAATCGACGAACATAACGCTACATTATTTTTTACATTATTTTTTTCTTTTACCAAAAAGCTTAACAAACAAGAAAACGAACAAACATACCAAATAAGTCTTCAAATAATGTCGTAAAACCTACGCGATTGATCAAAATTCTTTGCTTGTCCCCCGTTGGGGATAAATTAAAGATGAATTAAAGTTGTCGTAAAAGTTGTAGCAAACTTATAATGAAAGTTATCTATTAAGTTAATAGTTATATATATATAGTAGAATTATCAAAATATTTTTAGATATAAGTAAATTGTCGGGTGGTTAGGGTAGGTCAGGACCGGAGATGGGCATTACCCTTTCATGGTAACCTTCTCATTGTACGTCCGAGTTAAGATGTAAATGTGATGTATACTCTTTTTCAGGTCCGGTCCCTCAGCATCCAACGAGGTATCCTGAATACGTCGACACAGGCGTATTTGTGCCATTTTTTAAGCATTTACAAGTACCTTACTTCCTTAATACGAAGAAGACTAAATTAAACTATTTATTATTTTATTTATTTAATGTAAGTAAGTTATTTCTTAAATAAAATTTTAGTACAATAAGTCTTTTTTTATATTAACTCCTATTAATGCGTAAGTAGGCATTAGTTTTTATTCATGATTATTTATAGTAAGGTATGTATAGTATATTTTATTTTTTAAATTTAAACTATCGTGAGTGTTATTTATTGTTACTAGTTCGAAGAATAATATAACTATACATATATATAATGAATAATATAACTATATTACATATAATTGATTATGAAACACGGCTAAAACTCAAGTGATATAAGGAGAATGCCCGACCAGTTTCGAACCCATACGGGGCCCTTAGTCATGAGCTGGTTCTTGCTACGCGGTTTGGATCGTGCCGCGTTACAAGAACCAGCTCATGACTAATTGCCCCGTATGGATTCGAAACTGGTCGGGCATTCTCCTTATATCACTTGAGTTTTAGCCGTGTTTCATAATCAATTATATGTAATATAGTTATATTATTCATCTCGGTTCTTTTAATACCAATAACCTAATAACCCTGTAAGGTTTCATAGAATTACCTAGGTAGGTAATAGATAGTTAACGCGAATCCCACAGTAGCTATGGTTAATTACACTGTAAGTAGAGAATATTAATGTTTCCTAAATATGGCCATGAAAATAATCATTTATTACGTCCAGTCGACCACGTAATTACTTTAATTGAAACGCATTGTGAACTGAAAAAGTTTCACTGAATATTTTGTTAAACATATCAAGTAACAGAAGGATTCCGAGTTAGGTAAAAAGTTGAGATAAAAAGCATCTTTCCACATCCCACAATCTACGAAAAACCTTAGTTCACTAGGGAGATATAGAAAGGACAGTAGCGTGCACACCATAGATGCAAAAATGCCCTGCCTACCCTGAGAACTCACTACGAATCTGTATTGCGATAGGAATTCCCCATTTTGCATACCCTAGTTAAAAACCCTGTGCACGCCACTGAGCAAGATTGTAATTAAAAGTATAAAAAAAACAATTACCTCTACCTCAATAATATATGCACATTGTTCCCTGTAAACTTTGTGGGGATGGAAAAGTTTCACTAAAGTAAGTACTTATTTTTAAACCTACGTAGGTAGCTAATACCTACTTAACAATAATAATTTTGCAAACACCAAGTTCAAACAGTAACGGGTTTGCCATATGTTTTGGAATAGCTTCTCGATTACACGAGTCACGGCGTTAGGTACGTATTTATCGCCTCATTTTCTAATTGTGAAGCCGTCCGTTTAAGTATTGATGCTCCTATTAGTATGCTGTAGGGGTCGCTTACGGTACCGTGTGTAGCATTGTTGAGCTCGAACCTACGGTGCGGACCACGATCCTAAAGTTGATAAGGGGAAAGTCGAATTTCACCTGAACGGAAAACAACAACGTATTGTGGTAGGCGTCCACAGACCGCATCGTACGTATCGCATCAAACGGATCGTAATATTCTTTGTATGTAGCTTGGCAACTTTGTTCGAATAACTCCCGATGGCCCGCGCGAGTCGGAGGGCGTGTAGCGTGTATAAATGAAAAACCCACGACTGTTCACCTCACTTCACCGCACGCACGATTTCACATCCCGCAGTCTTTCTCCCCGTCGCCCGCATATCATGGGATAGCCATCAACAAACTTGCCAGACTAAAAAGTGTTACAAGTGCGTCCATTGATCCGCGTCGTACGGATTTTATCTACCGTAAAATTAAAAATCCGTTTGATGCGTAATAGGTATGTGGATACCTCACGTTTAGACTACAATATTACAAGTTGGTACTGAAGATTTTTAAAATCTGTGACGTGCATATAACTAATGGACTTATAATCTTATCATAATAATTAGAAAATGCCGATGTCATCGAAATACTCGTAGCTTATCGGATCTACAGCTATGGTACATACGAGTAATACCCATAGGTACGGCTAAGAACCATAAACATCACATCAGCTTTTAAACGTTTGGACTTTGTGCTTGGACAAAGAAAAACAAAATCACATGTGACAGGAAAATCTTTAACAAACTTTTCATGAAAATAGAAACACTTCCTAGAATGTGTAGGACGCAAATACTTAACTACTGGATATTATCTTTATTTCAATTTAGCTACGACTAAATTTAAGTATGTAAGTACATACCAACCTACCTACATCATAGGTATGTTTTCTGTGCCTACATTTGTTCTACGCACAAAGAAAAACAAAATGACAGGAAAATCTTTAGAAAACTTTTCATGAGCATATAAACACTTCCTAGAATGTCTAGGACGTAAATTCTTAATTGCTGAAAATGATCCTTATTTAGCTCCATCTAAATTTAAGTACATACCTACCTACATTTGTTCTTCCTTTGGATAATTTAAATCAATTTAAAGCAATTGTAGCGAGTGTCGGTTCTTTAGTAAAGCAGCAGTACCCACTAAACGTAGTAAATTGAGAGTAGAAATAAACTACGAAGATGATCTGATGGTGAATTAAGGATATTGCAATAAATATGGACGGAGTATGCAATATCCTCTGTTATTTACCTAGGTCACGTTCGATAGTTTCTATTCGTAATTAGCGATTAATGCAATAAATTATGGCAACAATATCTCAATAGTATTATGTAAAAATTAATTCGTATTTAGTAGTAAGACCGCACCTCTCTAATGTCTGGTTAAGTAGGTACAACCAACGATGTTTTATACTATAGACATGTTACTTGTCCACAAAAGCGCCGCAAAAAGTTATCAGAATTTAGCTACTCCACTGTGCGCACACATGGACAATTTTGTTTTACTTCATCATTATCAGCCGATGGACGTCCACTGCTGGACACAGGCCTCTTGCATGGACCTCCAAGTACAACAGTCTCGAGCCGCCAGCATCCAGCAGCTCGGTCCATCTAGTGGGGGGTCGCCATTCCCGCACCTTGGGACCCCAACGTCCATCGGCTCTTCGAACTATGTGGCCTGCCCATTGCCACTTCAGCTTCGCGACTCGCTGAGCTATGTCAGTGACTTTGGTTCATCTGCGAGTTTCCTCATTTCTGATTAGATCACGCAGAGAAACTCGCTCCATCGTCCGCTGAGTTATTTTGAGCCTTCTAATAAGGCCCATAGTTAGCGACAAAGTTTCGGATAAGTAGCTCATTACTGACAACACGCACTGTTCGAAGACTTTCGTCTTCAGTCACTAAGGAATTTGTTGTTTTACTTACTTATATATATTTTTGTATGTTGTATAGTTTTTACACTTCCTGAAAACACAACTCGACATTTTAGACAATATTTATTTAAATACCTTTCGTTGTTTACTATGTGACTCAATGAAATTAAGACAATTAGCCGCTTTTCTTCGCTTCGGTTTCGATGCGCTGGCGACTAGTGACATATCTTATAGTATAAATCTTTGGTAGCACCTATATAGGAATGTACCTATGTAACGACTGGTTAAGTACAACAGGGTACTCGCATAGCATTAACTTCACGCTTAGTTGGAGGCGAAAGGGAAATATTAGTCATCTCTAAAACATTCCTTCGAAAAAATCCATGGGAAAATTTAAACAAAGAATGGCGTTATTTACTGTAGGAAAAATTTTATACTTTACATAGCTTTCACATCCGTAACTAGAGCAAGTTGCAAATAAAATGGAATTTAGTAACAAAATGTTTCTCTGCTCGTGGTGCTAATTTATGTCAAAGGTTTGACTGCCTCCGTGGCGCAGTGGATTTACAAGACGACGTTCTGGGTTCGATGCCCGGCTGGGTGATTGCGGTTTTCTTAATTGGTTCAGGTGTGGTTGGTGGGAGGCTTCGTACCGCTTAGTGATTTAGCGTTCCGGTACGTAGACGTGTAGAAACCGAAAGGGATGTGAATTTTCAACCCCCTCCTAACAAGTTAGCCAGCTTCCATCTTAGATTGCATCATCACATCACTTACCATCAAGTGAGATTGTAGTCAAGGGTTAATTTGTAAAGAAAACATTAAAGAGTGGATCGTCGTCGTCGTCGTTATCAACCCATATACGGCTCACTGCTGAGCTCGAGGTTCCTCTCAGAATGAGAGGGGTTAGGCCAGATAGTCCACCACGCTGGCCCAATGCGGATTGGCAGACTTCACACACGCAGAGAATTAAGAAATTCTCTGGAGTGCAGGTTTGCTCACGATGTTTTCCTTCACCGTTTGAGAGACGTGATATTTAATTTCTTAAAATGCACATATCTGAAAAGTTGGAGGTGCATGCCCCGGACCGGTTCGAACCCACACCCTTCGGTATCGAAGGCAGAGGTAATATCCACTAGGCTATCACGGCTATAAAGAGTGGATGGAGGATCCTAACAGTGTAGCTGAAATATCCGAATTTCCATTTTATTTGGCTAATAGAATAGGTATATTGCAGTTCAGCAGTTCTAACAAGGCCAAGGTCTAGTTATGGATACAAATAAAAATAAACATTAGATTGGTAGGTTACCTTCTTATGAAAAACCAAACAAACAGAAATGAAATCTTCCTACACAAAGACTTTGTCAGGATTCTTCGACAGAGAATATACATAAATATGAAGTTATGTATGCACATAATATTATGTAGGTATATTATAGGCCAAGCGACAATGAACTTGGCGGAAACCATTGTCGCGCCCGCACCGACGCACAATGTCCCTTCAAACAAACAGATAATGAACTATTAGTTGCCTGTTACGCTTCGGAAGTGGAACACTGAGGTCGGAATGTAGGAGGAATTCGTTTTTAGGGTTCCGCAATGAAATACGAATGCGTTATAATGTTATGTTCTCTGACCCTTAAGTCCTCATATCATCCGTTCTATTCAGATAATTGAAATTGATATTAATACTTAGTATACTTATAATAAATCTGTAGGAGGTCAATTCTGTACATGAAATATATTTCCAAAATAACTATCAGGGGGTGATTAGTGATCGATACTGATGCCAAAAATCATGCAATGCAATCAGTAAAATTTTTGTCTGTCTGTATGTTCGTTATAGAAACAAAAACTACTCGACGGATTTTAACGAAACTTGGTACAAGTATATTCTTTATTATTCTTCATACTCTGGCAGGTTATTTATATTATAGTATATACTGTTCATACTCTGGCAGGTTATTTATATTATAGTATACTGTTCATCACGCTACGATCAATAAGAGCAGAGCAGTGAAGGAAAATGTTGAGAAAACGGGAGAAGTTACTCCAACCGAATCACCTAAAATTTGAAGCAGAGATAGATTATAGTCTGGATTAACACATAGGCTACTTTTTATCCCGGAATAATCCATGGTTCCTGAGGGATTTGTGAAAAACTAAATCCCACGCGGACGAAGTTGCGGGCGTCCGCTAGTAAATATATAATATTTATACGAATACGATATTGGGATTTTTCTTACAGAAAAAGTCTTAATAGCAGCCTGGAGTTGATGGTGTTAGCGTCCCATCGGACTATGAGAGAGGGAAAAGACAGTGCACCCTATTCTTGTGCACTGTAGATACTATCTCCCATGGTTACCATGAGATTGGCCGCCGTGGCGGAAAAAAAAACAAATCGGTCGGAAGCATTTTATTATTATAATGTTAAAATAATTGGTTTGCATAACGTACAAAGGATGCCTTGAAGCATTAATGACATGATAGAATTTTAGACTATCTGCATTGTTGACACGTTTTATAGCGATGAGTTATTGGGGCCATATCAAGCCTCAAACTTGCACGACGAGCGACGTGGTGGAGACTTTCATGACACTAGCCAAGCACGATTACGGTCGAAATTTGCATTTTAATTGCATAAACAAATACCTATATTCCCGAGTGACAGGTTTCTACCAGGTCTCCGGGGACTATTTATGATGAACGTTAACCAACAGTTCATTTGCGTACATAATCAATATTGCATTTCCTGTTTTCCTGTAGGATTTTTTCCAAACGTAGTCTCTCTTGAGTTATCTATCGGTATAATTTCTGTATAAGATCTGTAGGTAGGTATGCTATGCAAAATTATTCCGATAGTTAACTAAAGAGTTTTCGGAAAAAATCCTACAGGAAAACAGTTAATATTGATTAGGTACGCAAATTAACTGTTAGTACGATACTTTTGAAAATAAATGACACAAAAATCGAGTTTGAAACTTGAAAACGTTGTGCTAAGTCAGTCAGAATTCAGTTTTATGTGGTTTGAATAGATTGTTGGCAACGATTTTGCGTGTAAACTGAATGATGCTCTATTTAGCCCATTGTAGTAATAGTGGTACTGGTAGGATGGGCTGGTACACTGTATGAGTCAAGTGCAGGATCGCTCGTCTGGAACGCTCGCTGGCTCACTGTGGAATCCGCACGTGGCCTCGCAGCACGTGTGACGCACTTATAGTTTACACGCAACGAATGCGGCGAGTGTGGTGATGCCTTAACTGTAAAGCTTCGCCGCTTTTTCTAGTGAATCCAGTCTCGTGGTGTACAGTGGCAGTGTTGTGCAAGTCTGAGGAAAACATACACGGAACGGATTAAACTGTAAATTAAAAAGTAAGTACATTTATATTCATAGTTGCTTAGGTGCTCACTAGAAAGTGCGGTTTTTATTATTTGACGCTTAATTAGTAATAGCGGATGGACCGCAATTAGACCTCCTAAATCCGGTTCTATCGCAAAATCCTTTCTTAGCGTATATCTACTAACAGTAAACTACCCTCCTGCCAAATTTCGTCTTTGTACATCAGACGGTTTTCGAGATTTCGTGATGAAGATTTGACTGTGGTCTTAACTCTTACATGTTGGTAAATTGGAAACGGATTTTCATTGTTTTACCTATACATATAACACATACCTCAAGTTCTTTCGATGTATCGTGCCGAATTGTTTATTAGATAACATCTCTGCCGGCCGGTAGTGGTATCTAGCCACACCCGAAGTCTAAATATTGAGACAAACTGAAAACCAAACCCATTATAAAACCTGTAGACAACTGCATTAGAAAACACTCAAAGTCGATGCTAGATGCTAAGATTATGAGTATAGTCATCTGGAAGTAAATTAAAAAATTTCAAAAGTATTTTATCCTTTCCGATTCCCTACCAAAATAATTTCTGACTCATTTTAAATACATCAACAATTAGCTTATATAGGGGTCACAACTCACAGCCCACAGGGACAGGCCTCTCTCCTTATAGGAGAGGGGATTGAGCTTAGATCCACCACGCTGCTCCAATTTGTGTTGGCGAGTTCAAAGAACGATCACAATCAAGATGTTAATGATAATAACCGGGACCGAGGGCCTAACGTACTCTCCGTTTCACGGTGGTATTACACTCCGGAATGAGAATTTTAACAGACATTTTCTTAGAAGAAAGAAAAGCTCAGAAAAGAAAACAACGTACACGTAATTTATATAATTTATTCAATTATTAATCATAAATAATAAATAATAAATAATAATTCATAAATAATAGCGATTTCCAAAAAGTAAATATACTATGTTTAGGCCAATATGAGTAAACGGGATTCGAATGTGTGACCTCTTTATTACAGCTCATCCTTTCACTATTATCTAGCTACTGAGACTCCATTAATGTTTGAAACAATTGAATTGTTATTGTGTACAGACTGACTGAATGATTATATCGCATTTCATCAACTCGGAACCTCACGTCGGGGCCCCATGTAACCATTTAGTATTATAGGCCGCCCGCGACTTCGTGCGCGTGAAAATCTGTTATTCACAAATCCCGCGGGAATTATGCATTTTTTCTGGATAAAAAGAGCCTATATGTTTCTCGATAACCACCTCTATCTTCCAGTGAAAGTCCAATTAAAATCTGTTCCGCCGTTCATTCCAAAGATTTGCCCGGAAAACGTACAGACGGACACAAATTTTACAAAGGTTGTCTAAATATTATAATTAGGAAAGATTTGATTGTTTGTATACATTGAATAAGCTCCGAAACTACTGAACCGATTTGAAAAATTTTTTCACTGTTTGGAAGCTACACTATCGCCGATAGCTATAGGCTATATTTTAAACACTTATTCCAACAAAAACGGAAACTAGGCGAGTGAAACCGCGGGGCTGTGTTAGTGTACTATTGTTACAAGTTCCTCAATTACAGGTGTTATTAACATTCATTATTTGGATTAGTAGAGGGGTGGTATCAGTGTTGGTTTAAATAAGAGTTGTTTGTTAGGCAGCGTGAACGCCGTCACGCTGCCAGTCGCGTTAGTGATTTTGAACAATAATGTTTTGTGTTATTGTACAATCGCTGTGACTGCTACCCATGTCACGTCACACTATAAAATACTACATATACATATACATATAGTGTACTATAGACACTTGAGAAAACACAGTTATTTTGAAATCACAGACAGACACTTTAATTTTATTTACATGTATTGAATACCGGTACTATATATTACATAGTAGGTGTTTAAAGCTTAAAATTATTCACGAAGGCCAAACTGCGTTGGGTGAGAGATATTTCAGCCAATTTAAATATAGCCGGTAACGCCTTTCAATAAGTACTTAGCTGGCATGATGTGTTGACGTCATAAGTTTTAGGAATAGGGTACATTTAGGTAGATAAGTACATAATAGGTATACTCGTAGTGATTTTAAACCAACTTTAAACTGTTTGATATTTTTTTATTTGAATTGAATTTTAAATAAAATGTACCTTATCACCTAGGTATCAGCGGCGAAGAGTGCATACAAGCCGATTCCTGACGGGTTTCTTTTTAAAAATCTATACATACATGTTCATTATTGTAATGAATATGTATGTATGGAGTAGTGGTATGAATTTCCTTTTCTTTGGGACGGCTTACCTTCGTCAAAATTCTATCCTGCGCCACTGTTAGGTATACCAAATTAATTGAGTTGCCTCTTTGGTTCAGAGTAATACCACGCGGTGAGTAGGGTTGCCAGGTCGCTAAAATTAAAAGCCGGACAGTCCTCTAAGTTTGGCATGACATTTACGTAAAAAGGCCGGACAGCCTACATTATTGAGGATTTTGTGTAGGTACATTAGTATTAATAGGTACGACAATTTTTTTTTCAAAAAAACATTCATGATTCACTCGTCGTTCGCACGTTTGCTAAATGTAAAGCCTAACAAAAGCCGGACAAGCCGGACACTCTAAAGAAGCCTATCTATGTCCGGCTTTATCCGGACACCTGGCAACACTAGCGGTGGGTCTAAGTTCTTCCTTTATGGAGGATATGATAATGTTTTGTGATAATGATGAAGTTTACCATAACCAGCAATGGCGTGCACTTCATAGATGCAAAAATGCACTGCCTACCCTAAGGGCTCAATACAAACCTATGTTGCGCCACAGAATACAAATGGACAAGGAATTTTCCAATATTTACTTATAGTGCATACTCTTGTTAAAAACCTTATGCACGCCATTGATGTCCAGGAATCTAACCCACTTCCTAATTAGGAATTAAGTAGGTAACACACTCAACAGTACTAGACAGGTCATTAAATAAAAACATACTTAACTACCACATAGGTATGTATCATCTAAAAGGTAAAGTACTAACGGTGCACCTGGGTTAATGTAAGTCAGTACTGCTATCTCAATTAAATAGGTATTTTAATTGGAGCTATATAGAAAAATAATAATGGAATAATTAATAATACCTATAGTTTAAGAACAGGTGTTGAGCTTATTGTAAGATTTAATGAATCATCATTCATGAATTATCAATATCATTATCGGCCGATGGACGTCCACTGCTGGACATAGGCCTCTTGCATGGAACTCTAAACACAACGGTCTCGAGCCGCCAGCATCCAGCGGCTCCCTGCAACCCGCTTGATGTCCGACTAGTGCGGGGTCGCCATTCCAGCACCATTATCATCGAACCCAGGACCTCCGTGATTGTCTGAGAACCACCATGCTACTCCAATGCGGCTTAGGATGTTAGGTAATATTTTGACTATTAGGTAAACAATTACTGCTATCAATGCCTAGTGGAAGTTTTCCATGTCTTCATACTGACCGAGACCGATGGCATAACGTACTCTCCCAGGCACGGGGGTGTGATACCACCAACATCCCAACTCCAGCTGCTGAGAAATTGCATAGAAAATTTGTAGAAAGAAAGAAAGAATAGCTTAGTATTTTAAACTGGACCAACGTGGCAATTTGGGAATCCATACCACTTACACCACCTATACTATACCTATTTTATTATCCAATCATTTTTAATTTAGCACAAGTGTGGCCTGGGTTAATGGATTTATCCGCAGTGACGTCACCTGTCAGATCTATTAGCGCCAATTTTTTGTGTTGAGTGAGTTACCTACGAGTTTATGTATGTTATTAACCTTAAAAAACTAGAGACAATATAGAGAATTCTGCATTATCTTTCAAGTGATACGCAAATATATAATAGGTACCTATTCCGCGATTCCGCTATTCTACACTCGTCGATGAAATATTCGCCTATAACACTTCATATTCGAATTTGAACTTTATTTATATGGGATGCCAAAATTATAATGTCATTGACAAAGTTTCCATGGAAACAAACGATGTCACAGCGTTGTAACTTTACAGAACGCGGGGCTGGACAGTGGCGTAACGTGAGTTTTCTCCGCATGGGGCCCACTGGAAAGCTGCCCAATCTATTTCAATTATTACTTCAAAAAGTTAAAATATTATATCAATCAATCGGTCAATTTATTGCAAATCAAGATAAACCACTATGTTCCTTCGGAAGGAGCACACATCACTTAAAATAAATGGCTAATCGAGCGATTCCAACATTACTGCTGGCTTTGAAAAGGCAACATTTTCGTGCTAGATTTTGCCTAATGAGTTTTATGAGGCGTGCACATTATGATTTTTTTTATTTCCAATTGAGAAAAGAAAACCCGTTTACCGTTGCCCCCTTTCGTATGCCGTGCTGGATTATTCCCCCTTTGCCACGGCCGAACCAGAGACAGACCTGGACCAATTAAGAAAACCTCAATCAGCCCAGACGGGTATCGAACCCAGTACCTCCGTGATTGTCTGAGAACCACCATGCTACGCCAATGCGGCTTAGGATGCATGTATCTGCAAATAAATAAATTGATTGATTGATTACTATTGATTTGCCTACGCACTGCCTAATAGAAGTGATACTAGTATTTTTCATTTATCTTTAATCTCATACTTAGGTAACAGACTACCAAGGATATTGCTACGCTTATGTAGAAACAAAACTTTTGTTAACGTTATGTACCTATTGAGAGATCATCTCTGATCATCTCGTTCATGAGAATAACGGCTGAATTAGAATTCCGAAACATGTAAGACCTACATGTTCAGCCGACCGATACTTTTAGTTATGTAACAAACCGTTACTGTTAGAAGCAGTAGCCGCAGATCACTGAAAATGTACCTAATAAGCTTGACTTTCCTAATATAGTTGCAATGCTAACAGTAGTCGAAAACTCGACAAAGACATATTACTAAAGTAGAACATAAGCCCGCGACTTCGTCCGCGCGGAGTTTTTAAAATTATTTTTTGGCATAAATGGCTACGACCTTTATGCCAAAAAAATGTGTATTTAGACATACACGTTTTTTTGGTATATTATTTTAATTTTCATTCTTGTATTCTCACATTTTCCTAGTTGCCTGGAAGAATTCGCTAAGTAGTCATTATGTAGCGATAAGACCGCCTTTTGTATACTGCTTCTTTTTTGTATTGTTTGTACTTTTTTGTTTTATGTTGTGGTGTACAAATAAAGAATATAAATAAATAAACAATACAATATTTTGTGGCATAAACGGCCGTACATTTGATGTCAAAGTTCATTTTCCACAGTTCTAAGGCAGTCTAAGGGACCGTAGACAACTCGATAGGTACTTCCACGCGCTCCTGAGATAAAGAGTCTTGACAGATTGACAGACAATAAAGTGATCCTACCCTATATGGTTGTTTTTCTTTTGGGATATGAATCTCTGAAAAAGTATCGAACTATCTATATTATATTAGGCATATTTTTTACTCCATCAATAGCTATGTTGTATAGTTATCTACTCTCTCCCAGACCCTTATCATTATCAAGCTTATCTATCAAGGTACACACGTCACCACTCACTAGTAGTGTTAGGTATTCTTCAGTGATATATTTTGGAGTGTGTGTATCACAAGTATTGAGTGGTTATAGAAATCAAACAATAGAATTAAGTAGGTATGTTAATTATTATAGTCAAGGATCTTGATCACTGTTTATGTATAAATATGAGTACTGATTAAAATGTAATGTACTTATCTGATAAATAAGCAGCTTATGTATTATGTATCTATACATGAAAATAACTTTCCCACAATGTGTTTGTCAATTTAAAAATATTGTATTAGATAGATAGGACCTATTTTAGATGTTTTAAAACAGTTTTCTGATATTGTTGCTACATTGTTTTCTTATATTGGAAGTACTTGTACCTACCTATTAAATTTTAATCCAGTAATTCCACTGAAGTAGGCTATATATATTATTATAGACCCAACCAGAAATACCTAATATTGTTTTGTCCGTCAACTGTACCATTATTCAAATTAGAAATCTAGTCAAGTACCCTCAATATTTATATGAAAAACAGTGGAGTAATTATTTACTTTTTCATTGCATCGTCTTCTATAACTTTAGCTAACATAAATTATAAATACCTGATTATGAATTGTGTACTGTATTTTAAACAAGTGTATAATTATCTAACAATAATTGAGTTATTCTGATTGTTTCCTAAATCCAAGGTTGTTGCGGATTCTCTATTACATTTTTCTTTGTATTCTATTAGATACTTGATTTTAAATTATCGTGTTATATTTATAACTATTATATCTACTTCTACTACTAGTACTGGTAATGCTACTAATATTACTATTATCGTTCAAGTAATTAAGTGTTTTCGGAAGGACGGCCGTTGTGCTCGTCGTAGTAGAAATCGCGGCTATAACTTCCTCGAAAAGACTAAAATTACTGCTCAACTAACCGGATGAGGAGATTTTCGATACTTATTAATGTACGTTTACCTTATACTTGTTAAATATTTTGTAATACATTCGCTTAATGGCCGACGTTATAAATTATCGGTAAAGAAACTAAATAAGGTCACTTTACTTGTAATTACAAACATTATTTAACTCAATCTAAACTGTTATATCTTTTGTTCCAGTGATATCGAGATTGCAAAAGAACATTACTCATCACTCACTGCCAGGAACTCGGCAGATGTTGTTTAAATTAAGCTCATAAACAATTTCAGGTCACGCGGAAAAGATAAGCGAGACAAAAAGAAATTCCTCCTTTGAAAAGCGTTACAAACAAGAGATAAACAATGCCAGAATTAGGCCCAATGATGCGTGCGCTGGAAATGCAGAGGCTCATCGAAAACAAAGTGTCCGAATGGCGAGAGAGGTCAACACGGGTCGCGGGGGCGAGCGTGGCCGAGTCTTATCAGCAGCCGCTTCACTTTAAACGTCACACCAACAGACGCAAAAACAGCGCTGAAATAAACAGAATTATCGCAAAGTACTCGACTTCTAACAAGAGGCCTGTAGAGCGGCGATTCACATTAGAAAAGTGCCCTGAGGATCCGCCTGTGCGTCCGGCTAGACACAAAAAGTTATTCGATAAGCTAAAGTTCTCGAGGAGCGAAGACAATCTTGCCAATATAGGTGTCATGGACACTCCGGACCCCACAGAGGAAATCAAAGCTCCACCTCGTTTAAAATTGTCAAAATACAAAACGAAGAGTTGTGAGGATATAACCGCTTTTGGTGACTTCAATCACACTATGAAGAGCAAGCATTTCGAAGAAAATAGTATATTAAATGCGAAGGTTATTCCAAAAGAGAGTCACACGCTTCACAGTATCGGCGAGGATAGTTCATCTATTTCGGAACTTGAAGACAGTGGTGTTAATTTAAGACACAAACCTAATTTTGTTACATCGACTCCTATATCAAATAGAAAGACGTGTCCTGTTGGTGATTCTGTGTCAGTGTTCGAGTTTGAAAAGTGTGCCAAATATGCCAGTGTTAGTGATATACAAAAAGGGAGTTCTGTGCCAGACGTTCGTAGTCGAATATCAGTGGGATCGGAGAACACTTTGGATGCTCGGAAACGATGGAAGTTAATAAAACCTCCTTTTCGGAAAGGAACATTTGATTGTTTACTTCGTTGGCGCGGAAAAAAACCGACGTCACAACATCGAACTAAGTAAGTACCGTTGAGTATTGTTTCATTGTTTATTATGAGAATTAAGAGGATGGCCCAAAAATTAAAGAAGAACATTTTACAGTTGCATAAAGTAATTTCACAATACCTACTATTCTTTCATAATGTATCTGTAGCTAAGCAAATGTGACTTTAGTCTGAGATTGTCCATATCTACCTAGATGCAATAATTATCTTGTGAAAACCATAATGCATTGCACTTTTGTGTACATGTAGTATTTAAACGCTTTTAGCCCTGAGAAACAGGGTAGACACGTATTTATGATCATTTACGGTTTAATATTAGACAATTACGATGAAAAACATTTTCTACGCTATAGAAATCTTCACCAGAAGGTCCAATAAGTTGCTTTAAGGGAACTTGGATGTCTTCCATTAAAGGAAAAGTAATTATTTTCAAAATAACTCGTGAAAAATTATGGATACTTACCTAAGCTCTTCATGCTTAATAAAATTTAAAACATTATTTAATTATGGATACTTACCTAAGTTCTCCATGCTTAATAAAATTTAAAACATTATTTAAGTTTTATGTATTCGATCATGAACCTATGGATCTTGCGATAAACTCATTTTGGAATTTTTTCAGTCTTTGTAGATAACATGTTTACTTATTTAGTCATAGATCGGATTTTGCTTTTTGGTGCAAAATTGATAAAAAAAAATAAACGAGGTTATTATCTTTCGCTATCGCGCAAAAATTTTTCTTAACTAATCCTTTTGAAAAAAAGAATTTTGTTCCAATGCCAAGATAAGTATTAGCCAAATAAAAATAAAACGATCTCTTCTTGTATGGATCATTTTATTTTTTTCGGCAGCTTATTAACGTAACTAACAAACTAGCTAATTTTAAGAAAAATAATACTATGGTAAAGACAATTAAAGGCGGATTAATACTTTCTATATCTCAGTTGTTACTCATTTACTTAGTACCTACTTAATTTAAAATTCATTAGTAGGTTTGTTTTTAACCGACTTCAAAAAGGAGGAGGTTCTCAATTCCGTCGGTATTTTTTTTTTTTTTTTTTTTTTTTTTTATGTATGTACACCGATTACTCAAAGACGCCTAGACCGATTTCAAAAATTCTTTTTTTGTTTGAAATGGTATAGTCCCCATTTGGTCCCATTGCCATCATGACAAGATCTGATGATGGAATCCTGGAGAAATTGAGGGGAACTTTCGAAAATTATATGGGTGTCTAATGTGTTTGTAAAGTTTTCCATTTAGTACCTTTGAGAAATACAAAATTATGAAGGTTTAAAATCGATCTGATGATGGAGTCATAAAACAGACGAGGGAACTCCTTGGCGATTTACAGCAGTTACCTTGTGTTTGGGCTTGATTAATTTGTATTAATGAGAACTTTCCACATAGATAGGTTGTGACTGTCATTTAGGGGTTTGGTGATGAAGACCAAGGACAATTAAGGGAACTCCTTAACAATTTACAGTAACTACCTTGTGTTTGGCCTTGATTAATTCGTATTGCTGAGAACTTTCTACCTAGATGAGTTGTGTCTGTTATTAGGGGTCTGATGATGAAGACCAAGGTCAATGAAGGGAACCCCTTGACGGATTACGGTAGCTACCTCGTGCTTGGGCTTGATTAATTTGTATTGCTGAGAATTTTCTACCAAGATGGGTTGTGACTGTCATTAGGTGTCTGATGTATTCGTTTGAGATGAAATTTTACACTAAAAATTGAAAAATAATAAAAATTTTAATAAAAAAAATACAACCGACTTCAAAACCTAAAAACGTACCCACTAAACTAAAAAGCGAAAAATAACATCATAATATGTTCTACCTGCTGATCAGTATGAAGTCGGTGCTTAGCCGGTGTTGTCTTAATTTAAGCCATTTCTGACAGGACCACATGAAACAACACTGTCTACAAAATCTAAATCTATAAGATATGCTCACATGGCTTGAATTAATACATCACCGGCTTAGCACCGCCTTCATATGATCAGCAGATAGAACATATTATGATGTTATTTTTCGCTTTTTAGTTTAGTGGGTACGTTTTTAGGTTTTGAAGTCGGTTGTATTTTTTTTATTAAAATTTTTATTATTTTTTAAATTACAGTAATATTTAAGTACTTAGTGACACTGTCAATTTTATTGTCATTACATAGTTCTACATGTTGCTAGTAGATGGCGCTACCAGCATATATTAAGGTATTTTTTTTTTTTTATTCTTTACAAGTTAGCCCTTGACTACAATCTCACCTGATGGTAAGTGATGATGCAGTCTAATATGGAATCGGGCTAACTTGTTAGGAGGAGGATGAAAATCCACACCCCTTTCGGTTTCTACACGGCATCTTTGCTATGCACCACGTGTGCATTATGTACCTACTTGGACTTGAATTTATTATGCAGTACATACTAACTTATTCGTTTTTTTATATTAGGTACATAATAACTATTATTATAATTATCCTCTATTATTTTTATTATTTACGTTAACTGGAAATTATCTTAATTTAAGAGCGATCTTTGGTCACTAAAGAAACGTAAAATACAAGTTTTCAAGTCTCTATTTACTTATGCCTGCTTGCATGTTTTAATATAACTACAACAAGAATCAGTAACAAATGACAGTGAAGTAATTAATTAAGCAATTAGATATCATTTCAACCGAACAGGAAAACATCGTTGGAACCTGTAATGCCTGTGAATTTTTCATATTGTTCTCAAGTTGTTTGAAGTTAGCAAACTTAAACTTGGCTAACGCCAGCGAGACATTACATTACGTACTTATTCTGGAACTGGTGGCTAACTATAGGGTGGCAGGGTTGGCAAAATGCAGAGGCGTACCCACCCAGGGGCTAGGCGGTGAAGTGCAGGCCCTTAAGCTCGGGGGCCCTCGAAATCTTACCAGAAAATCTCAGTTTGAACATTTGAAAAATTATCCAATTTTCAAAATAAATATTACAGGTTATCGTTACTGTTTAATATTTTTAACGAGTATTACATGCACTGCAGTGTACAAAAAACTGGTGATAAAGTAGCTTAGCATTTTTTATACTTTAATTTGTATATTTTTATGTAATAAGACCTCACTAGTTAAGATGGTAGTGGGGGTCCCAATTTTTATTTGCACCAGGGCCCTTCATTACCTAGCTACGCCACTGGCAAAATGCCACGGGTCCACGAAGCGGACACGAACCAGCTGTAAGCTCAGAAGTAATCTAACCTTAGCCTTAGCCATGTGGCACGTCGATCCCCTTTCTACAAACGCTAACGCTCCTAAAACTAACAAACTCTATGGGAATGGCAGATCCGATCGACCACTTGATCACTTTAACCTGTCGACAGTCATTCCCATACATTTATTAAGTTTCGAAGCGTTAGCGTTTGTAGAAAGTTAATCACATGGCCTAGGCCCTGGGTCGATAGCAGTGGCGTGCTGAGTGTTTTAACTAGGGTAGGCATTATACGTACAAATTGCATAAAATGGAAAATTCTTTCTGCACTACATGTTTCTAATAAGTCTTTAGAGTAGGCAGTACGTTTATGCATCTATGCAATGCACGAAATAACCAGGTCACGGGTTCGAGACCCGCCTGCTAGAGTATTTATTTCTAAAATAGTCTTCCAACTAACTGTGTTTATTCAAAATTCTTATTGTTATTATTTTTACTAGACAATATTAAAACACATTGTTTTTAAATTGTCGTTTGTATGTCTGTCTATTTGTCCGGACTAATCTCTGAACCTAGTTAGTCGATTTTAAAAGAAATGTCATTAAAAGATAGAGGAGCTTATTGAGCAACTTATAGGTTACTTTTTAGCTCTTATAAATCCATGATTCCCGCGTGATTTATGAAAAGCTGAATTTTACACGGACGACGTCGCGGGCGTCTGCTAGTTGCAAATATGATTGACACTCTGAGACCTATTGATGTAGGTAGGTTGTCAAAACAACAAAGAGGTTTTGTAAACCCACAACAAGTATAAAAAATATTAATTAAGTATAATATAACTAAAGATGTATCTCGTCATTAGCGATCACGTTTATCTATTGTGTTGGATAGGGAAATCTACTATATAATTAAAGACAATGGGGTATTGAAGAATGGGTTCCTTCCAACATTACGTAGATTAGGTATTTACAAATATAGGTACACGCTAAGAGTAATATACGAGTATAATTAAAATAATAGAAAACCCCATTAAGTCAAAAAAGTAACCGTTATTTTCAAAATAGCGCCACTGTTCAATATACCCATTAAAAAAACCTGAAAAATATATAAATTTTTAAAGCGAGATTTTGTATTTTTCTAATTAAGCTATAAAATCCGTTAAATAAATACTTAATTTAGGTTGTTGAGCGTGTCAAATAATCAGACATACATAATACGAGTACAATACAGACAAAAAGGTTGAAAATCATAACCGTCTTTCAGAAGTCGGATTAAAAAGTTTAGATTACATACTTGATTAGTGATTTCAAAGTAGTTTTATCTAATTATTCACTAATAATATAATCGATAATATGCATAAAATAATTATTTTTAACTAAAAACAAAAAAAGAACAAATTAACAAAAGTATAAAATCCCATACAAGTCCTAACTCACGCTAACGAAATGTTTTAGCTCCTGAACTATATGTACCGCGCGCGACGTATTAAAGTCGGGAGTCCGTTTCTACACAGTAAGGCAGTCGTTGCGGAGGGCTGCTCTAAGCTCCGCACCCGTGGTCTAGTAGTTTGGGGCGCTACCCATGACACGGCGATAACCGTTCTCTGGAACGCGATTGATGCCACGTTTACTGAGATTACTCATAAACTGTCCACTCGTCTCTTGACGTATAACTAGGATCTAGTCCTGACACCACTGATGTAGAAGATTTGACTTCCTTTTGCTACCTACTCGAAAAAAATAAAAATTGCCATTGAAGAAGTGAGATATTTTCGTTTGTTTTATCAATTAAAGATTTTTGATAACATTCATGGAAATTACTAGAAGTAATTTCTCCAAAAATAGTCAAAATTACTCGGGTTCCGTGCGGCCGCTAAACTCGATCGCGTTATCGCTGGAAAGCGGGCTGCGGTAATGTTCTTTTATGAACTATATATATATGTACTTAAATGAACCCTAATGATTTTTTTTGGTGTATTAAATATTATTTAAAAAAATAACTATTCAATTTTTAAATTAATATTCTTCCTTATCCGATTCCTTGCCACCTACATTTTTCAAATCTATTCGCCCGGGCCCCATATAAAATGTATTGACGCGTGAGTCGCGTCATTGGCCCTCCTGAATGGTGACGCACCTAGTGCGTCATTGGAACCCGGTAATGTTTTTGATACTATTTTAAGTAGTTTCAAGTATAATAATACAAAGTGAGACCTGTTACCGTGTGTTTTGTTTTATTAATTAGTTTAGTGTGCTTTAAAGTGACTATCTACGTGTCTAATAGGAAATGGAAGGTAAGTTACAGATTTTCAGCATGAGTTGTAAACATTTGGCTCGAAAATCAAAGAATCTTCGTATTTTATATCAAATTGGTGACATAAAAATACAAGGTGATTATTTTTATACATTTCCGGCTTAGAGTGGTAGGTTTGATTCCCGGCTCTAGTAGGTAAGAGACATTTCAAAATTCTTTGAATGCAATTTAATTTATTAGAAAATCAATGTCAGATCTTCGTTTGTCTTACAGTTTTAGACTTTTCCATATTGACCGTTCTAAATGGGCCTCCCGGTATGTTTTTTTTTCAGAAATTAGAAAACGAAAATATATTCCGGAAACGGAACAAGAGACACAGTGCGAGGATGACCAGTTATTTGAGGAGAACTCTCAATCCTGGGAATTTGATAGTGGAACAAATTATGTAAGGGATACTAGGAAGAATACAACGAAGGATAGTGCAACGTGCACAGAAAAGCAGACGGAAGATGTAAAGGCTGTGACAGTCGTGGATATGCACGGCTGCAAATATTTTGGGCAATTTGTGTCCAATGAATTACTTCGATTTAACATTACTCAAAGATATGTTATTATGCAAAATATTATAGAAATATTAAAAAAATAATTTAATTAATACATTACGAGTATGTATGTAAGATAAGGTTATAAGCAGGGGTAAATGAAAGAAATATTTAAGTTTTTGAAGATTTATTACAAATTAAAACATATTACAATATCGTACCCACGTATGTCTATTGTTCATTTTGGTAATTAAACACTGCTTATTTGACTGATTATTTTAATTAGGTAATTAAGGATTTGGTTTCATAGGAACAACATAATTACTTACTTTAATTGTTTTACATGTTAGAACTGATTAATCATAGTGATCATTAATTGTACCTGATTATTAAGAAATTCGTATATCATATATAAGCAATTATTCTACCTCCATGGCGCAGTGGTTAGAGCGTTAAATTCTCAAATCAATAATGATTAGTATTTGTGAAATGCTCTAAAACATTCCAGGCATAATCCAGGAAAACCTGGACAGTCAGGACAGCCAAACAACACATCGACTCTTTTTTTGTGGACATTAAAGCAGAGCCTGCACCGTTTTCTCATTGTTTTGCCATTTCTTTTGGGTAAATGTGCTGGCAAATGAATTCTACCCGAAACTGACGGTCGAATATTCTCTGATTTATTGGGTAACAGGTATTCAATTATTCGTAATCTAAAATCATATAAAGTTGTCTTCCTTTCTCTGTTTAAATTATAAAGGAAAAAAGAATTTAATAATTGCATCTGCATGATGTGGATAATTACTTTTTTATACCACCTTAACGTTTTATGTTCTGCACAATAATAATTTAACATTTGGTCATGCTTGTCCACTGATCTCATAAATTTATTGTAATTTACCTGCACTTTAGGTTTAAACGAAACGTTTCCGTATTTATTTTTTGAAAGTATGTATTCACTATTGTGTTCAGAACTCACGAAACAGACCTCCCTCTTATCTAGCCATTTTGTCACTGTTACATTTTTATTGTTATGCATAATACATGCTTCATTTTTTTGTAATTTTGTATTAATTAAATCTTTGGGATTCCCTTTTTTATTTTGCCTTAAAGTGCCGGTTAAATATGTGTTATTATTTAATAATTCGTTGGCCATATCAACGCTTGCATAATAATTGTTTACATATATAGAATGACCAACATTTAAATAGTTTTGAGTTAGTAAACGTAATACTTTTTTGACGTGACCACGACCACCCACTACATTATCTTGAGCCCCAGCATACAAATGTATTTTCATGCAGATACCGTTATTTTCGGCTAACATATATAATTTTATGCCATATTTGTGAACTTTATTTTTCATATATTGACGAAATCTTAATCGACCTGTCCATAATATCAGAGATTCATCCACAGTCAACTCTTTACTTGGATAATATATTTCTTCTAATGTTTTATTAAATATGTCAATTAATGAGCATACCTTTTTAATGCTTTCATTGCCTGGAATATTTTGAACATTCAACGCTCTTAAAATCATGAAGAATCTATTTCTTGACATGTAGTTTTTTAATGTAAAATCAAATAAATAATGTTTTTTCCAGTAATCAGTGAGCCGATTTAATTTTATTAATCCCATTAGGAAAATAATGCCAATAAAGGTCTGGAATTCTGGCAAAGATATTGGTTTCCACCTTTTGAATCGTGTATGCCCTGTACTCGTGGATTTCAGGATTTTACTATTTGCGTTTGTACACGTTATTATAAGATCATAAAAATGATTGTTGAATAACAAATTAAAAAAATCAATTGGTTCAGTTCCGGTCATATTTTTTTTAAGACCAGGGTTGCCAGTAAACGGAATTATATTTTCAAGAGCTGGATTACCCATGGTCCAGGTTCCTTCTTGAAGTACTTCCGCGTCTCGCAGTACTGGTTGCTCATTTTCGGTAGTAACTACCTCTTCCTCAGCCAAATCTATCCAATCATCTTCCAAAGTTTCTCCCAGCAGTATGCCATATAAGTCCTGGTCCGTAAATAGATTCTCCTCGTCTGGAAGTATATCTCTTGGAGACTCCATTGTCCTCAAAATATTTTCTATTTCATGTTCTGCTCTAGAAGTCGACGGTTGATCCATTGTTCTAAAAAAATCAAATGCGAGGTGTAAGTTACATAGTTTCAACTTTACGTCCCTAATTTTTTTTATTTCATTTTTTTTGTATTAACGTGCAGACTGAGTCATTACGTTTAAGAACAATGCCGCGCAACTCGTTATCGATAAAGGGATGCCGCTCGGGCGCAAATAAATACAACAATAGCATTGTTTTTACCTTGCGTTGTACGTTTCCCTGTTTTAGTTTACTAGTCATTATACCTACTATATTTTGTTGAGCTTTTATGTTCTGGTAAGTTTGTTGTTTGTAAAAAAAACTTAACAAATAACGTTAGTTTTGTTTGATAATTTATCACAATTTAAACTTTGTTCTTCAAAAATTAAATAAAGGATTATTTATTAACAATACTGTTTAAAATAAAACTATATAATACCCACCGCTACTGCTGTCTAGTTATTAAAAAATAAGAAATTAATATCAAAAAACTTACCACAGATGAACGGCAAGTAGATTGATTCAAATTCGATAGATTTCCCAGTAACACAAACGTAAAATCGGAGTCCAGTATCACAAGCCACAATGTCACTAATGCAAAATCACGGGAGTCCAGGTACACGCAAGCGAATGTCGTCGGTAGGGTCAAAAGTAATGAGAGCACGTCTGATGTCTGACAAGGGCACAACAGAAGTGATCTCGTCATCAACCCATATTCGGCTCACTGCTGAGCTCGAGTCTCCTCTCAGAATGAGAGGGGTTAGGCCAATAGTCCACCACGCTGGCCCAATGCGGATTGGCAGACTTCACACACGCAGAGAATTAAGATAATTCTCTGGTATGCAGGTTTCCTCACGATGTTTTCCTTCACCGATTGAGACACGTGATATTTAATTTCTTAAAATGCACACAACTGAAAAGTTGGAGGTGCATGCCCCGGACCGGATTCGAACCCACACCCTCCGGAATCGGAGGCAGAGGTCATATCCACTGGGCTATCACGGCTTTCAAGTATTCACGGATCACGGAAGTGATCTCAGAAAGGATAAATCGCCATGCGCAGGAACACTTTCGCAGGTCTACTTTACTTATACTTTACCGCGTCTAGTCACACGCTTCCCAATGTTGTAGGCACAATAAATTTGTGAAGTGAAGATAAAGAAATAAAGTCACCCTATTTGTTTAAATATTGTAATAAATTATACTACAACTGTTAGAGACAAAAATATTTCATTCCTATCAAATTCTTTTTTGAATTTTTTTTGTGTTGTGTAATGCCATGAAAGTAGAGAGTAAGATGGAGACAGTCAACATATCTGCACCTCGTTCTCAATTTTTAAGCGAGAGTAACCGTTAGATATATATTTTATTAGACATTTTTTACATTTTAGTGTGTGAATAATTATGGATGAATAAAAAAATATACCATGTGGTTGACGACCCCTGACAATTTAACTTTCCAAAATAATCTAGTGGCCACTGATATTATTGTCTCTAATGTGTTATTTTTTATGTAAAATAAAAGGATTTTTGGTTTAAATTGAATAAAAAATATATTTAGTACAATTTTCTAATGACGCGCTTGTCGCGTCATTGGCCTCCCTAAAGGTTTTTTCATGACGCGCTAGGTGCGTCATGGGCCATGAATCGGTTATATTTGCTCTACGCTGCTATAATTGGGTGGTTGGCGGTTAATATGGACTGGAACTTGGATCAACGACTTAACTTGCTCTTCGAGGCACGAGTGTGTATGTAACTTCCCGTATTCGGGCTATGAATTTCTATCCTCGTAATTCGACAAATTCGGTATTGGACCAATGAGGCAGTCAAGTGCACAAGGCAGTTAGTTTACAGACCAACATTACAGACCTAGACTAGATTAGATAAATGTGCTTTGGAGAATGCACATGTGAGCACTCGATTATCTTCACGTGTTTCGCAAATGTAAATAAGATACATAGGATTATTTACAGTTGCGAAACACCTGAACCTATATGTACAATATAGTATATACAATAAATAATATACAAACAAACACTCTTCAGCTTTATAATATTAGTATAGATTTTATACTAATATTATGAAGCTGAAGAGTTTGTTTGTTTGATTGAAAGCGCTAATCTCAGGAACTACGGGTCCGATTTGAAAAATTATTTCAGTGTTAGATAGCTCATTTACCGAGAAAGCTATATATTATCCCCTTATTCCTACGGGAACGAGAACCACGCGGGTAAAACTGCGCGGCGTCACCAAGTCTACTTGTAAATGAGAAAATCGGTGTAAGCTTTCATTGAGGTGATTACTATTTTAGAGTTATAAAAGAACTGGTGGACGCCCACCTTTCGCGTCAAATTCTGTTTAAGTCACACGTCATCACACACATCACAAATCCCACCGTGATTTTTTCGAAATAATAAGTAGCCTACTACTATATTTGAGTCACAAACGTGCCTTAGTTTGAGTCTGAGAGCCTACAACAAACTTAAAAACCTATTATTTTTCTCAATATTCATATATTCAATAAAGTACTTATATGGTAAAACCATCATTCATCATCATTATCAATTAGTCCACCACGCTGGCCCAATAGATTGGCAGACTTCACACACGCAGAGAATTAAGAAAATTTTCTGGTATGCAGGTTTCCTCGCAATGTGAGACACGTGATATATATTACTGAAAAGTTGGAGGTGCATGCCCCGATCGATTCGGACCCACACCCTCCGGAATCGGAGACAGAGGTCAAATCCACTGTGCTATCACGGCTCCATGGGTAAAACCATTCCCCTAATGAATAGCTACAGTAATTGTCTCTCAAGTCTTTCTGTCGTTTATATGTATATAGGTACATATAAGTTTATATACTTAAATAAAATGATTGAATCTACTTATGCGTCGATTACGGCTTATGTACAGGCACTGACTGTAAGGAGCTATTAGCATAACAATACACGACAATAAGTCATGATTCTCATAACGATTGTAAGCAATGTATGTGCCCACTTGCATGATGCAGACTGCATTATGAGACAACATTATTCATTGTGCATTTTAGACATAGATCAAGAAAATAATGCATTATATTAGACCAGGAATGTAGGTAGAACAACAATACCTATTAGTTATGGAAATCCACTGAAGAATGCATAAGAATAAGAAAATACCCCCACGGAAAAGTTTTTATCGCGCCATTTGTGTTTTTTTTTATTTATTGAGATAAATACAATAGGGTACATAAGCTAACATGTCCTAATAATTAATTATTATTGTAAATTTTTGGTAAATTTGTAATTTTTTTACATTTTATTTAATAATTATTTTAAATTCTTCGTAAATTTTCTTAGATTTAAGTATAGTTTAATCTTTTACCTTGAGTTTTTAACCGGACTCTGCAATGTTGTGAATGCCTGTAAAAGATGGCTGCAGTAGTCTAAAGATTTATGTCTCTTTCTGCTGTCATTGTTGGCATTTCCAATAAAATAAATAACTGTTTAAAACATGCCCACATGGAATGGTGGCATGTTTTAAACTGGCTGCATTTCTGCGTTGGTCAGCCATCAGGCTGATCCTTTGTGCAAATAATGAGCCAGCCACTAGTCGAGGCAACTAGCCATGAAGAAATGATTCACAGTTTTTTTGGCACTGCGACTCCAACCTCCATGGCCCAAGGGTCTCCAGGGCAAATGGAACAAATACATATATAATTCTCGGTCCGAGAAGTATACTTCTGCCACTTACCGGTTTCAGCTTCCGAACCACTTTCAGCTTTTTCTGCTGTGGCTCCCGGTCTTGATTCAGTCTTTCTGATATGACACGGTGCTAATGTGTCAATGCATGTAGCGTCCCACGTTAGGGCTCGCCCCATTTTCAGGGATCAAGCGTCAATCTAAATCAAATCAAATCAAAAATCATTTATTTCAAGTAGGCTCAGTTTACAAGCACTTTTGACACGTCAGTTGACTATTTGTAAAGATTCTACCACCGGTTCGGAAGGCAGGTTCTGCTGAGAAGATACCGGCAAGAAACTCAACAGTTGCTCTTTTGAAAAAGTCATACAGTATTATAATTTACAATTGATAACAATTACTGTTTACATTTCTTATAGTTTTACTTCCTGTGTGAAGGTGGAAGCTGATCCAACTATCTATCTATCGGGTCTCTTGCCTTGCCATCATTCCGACTTATTCCTGACGGCTCGATTAGCGCAGGAACATACCTATCATATAGCCCTTACCCTCAAATGCCTTGTTGGACCTGTGACTTAGAATCACCAGATCCTGGGTTCGAGTTCCTGGGTTGGTTGAGCTGTACTTTCTTCCAAAAAAATCTCAACTCGGAAGAAGTACACTCCTGTGCCCCGCAGAGCACGTTACGCCGTCATTCTTGTCGTCCGCCATAATTGTATGTAGGTAGTTTTTTGAATACATGATCACCCCTACAACACCACAAACTTTACCTTTATAATATTAACACGCGTTCGCCCTTAGACCTCCTTAATCTGGCCCTCTCTGTTCGTTCTTAGGGGATCTCTACTATCTATAAACTATCTCCCTGATAAATCAGTTTTGTACGTGAAGCGTTTTTTTAGATTTTGTGATGAATGACCTTTCGCATTTATATATGAAGATATACCGAGATATAGCTTCGACGAACTTAAAACATTTCGTTTCGTCAGAAAATGCTCATCTGTATGTAATTCCACATTGCCGAAGTTGGGAGGAGAGTAAGTAAATTATGTATTTACATAATGATATCTTTTACTTGATGTGAATGTGGTAATGTATCTATGTATTCAAGGTCTCGACGTGGATATTTTTTCTTTGCGAATTTCTGACTGCAGCCGTTTTATTTACTTGTAGATATAACTATTGTAGCCTAAGTCCATTGGAATTTACAAATAGATAGAACGGTAGGAACATTACAAGAAAACCGTCTCCTTAATTGATCCAACCGGTAATGGTGAATGGTCCAGTTTCCTGTTTATTGTGATAATAGGCAGCTATAGCTAGTCATTACGATCTTTTAGATGCTTCGTTATATTTATTTAGACTATAAGTCTTTTTAGTCATTACTAGCCGACGCCCGCTAATTAATCCAGCCCTATCGCAAAATCCGTTCTTAGTGGACACCTACTAATTATAAACTACCTCCCTGCCAAATTTTAGCATTGCACATCAAGCGGTTTTCGAGATTACGAGATGAATGACCTTTCGCATTTATACATATTATATTAAGATTAGCTGTATATTAGTTCATCGTTTGGCAATAGCCTTTTTTCTCACTTGTGTCTGTTCATAATTCAATAGCTATACGAGTCTCATGACATACTCGTAACTATCATTATCAAATAATAGGATATCACCTTATTATATACTATACTATACTATAATATATATGTAGGTGTAGTGGTATATACTATATACAAGTATATATAGTGGTGTATACTATAAATATATAATTAGGTAAATGGGCGACAACGTATTAGTCACATTAGATTTCCTAAAAGGACTCTACTACATGAGATTATGAAATCGATTACCGATATGGACTATTGTTTTACCAATTTCCAGCACAACCTTTTCAATTAATTAAAAAGCAAATAGGACAATTAAAAAATAATTATTTTGTGGCACGTGGCAGATAGGTATAACGGGTAATTTAACTCGGGATTATCTCTGCGTAACTACGATATTCCCGTGCAAGACACTTAACGCCATAACAATGGATGGTTTTTCTAACGTTGGCTCAGTAAAAAACTGGAGTAGGTTATAAACCTCTGGCAAACAAAGCTGACAACCGCATAAACTGTCCGCCAGTCACCGACAATCAGCGCTACGTGAAGCCTGAAAGTCCACACTTACAAAATAAGCACGCATTTTACAAGTTGTGTTACGTTTTTTTTTATTCCATTATTCGCAACTTAGCTATAAATAATAGCGTTTTTAGTATTACAATTTGTTACGAAGACATTTATTTTTATTCAAAGTTTGTAAATTAACTATATATAATAGTGTTTTTTATTTAAGTTATATTGTGTTGTGTAAAATGGAGCAAAACGCACGCGAGAACCCGTGGTTGTTTGTGTACAAAAAGTTGCAAGACCAGGAAGTTATCAGCCGTACCAAGTGAGTTTAGCAATAATATTTTTTTATTTACAATAGTTGCGAAAATTTTCAATTTTAAAGTGCGGTTTTAATAATCTGTGAAATCAGCGTGTCTTATATAATTATTCACTATATATCAAGCAGTAATATTAATATTTTAGTATCTTAGGATTTACTAAGGATAAAATAACTGACAGTACAGAATATAGTATATTTTATTAAATGACAAAATTTCTTGTATATTCTATTGAAAGTCAAAATTTCTTGTATATTTTATTAAATGACAAAATTTCTTGTATATTTTATTAAATGACATAATTAAGAAGCCACGACCGAAGCCATCTATCTCACCAGTGATATCAAACTTTACTAATGTAAAATCTAGCAGAGTCACTATATACATGGTGATTATTTTACAACCATTTGCAAGTATAATGGAACAAAATCCATTCATATGAAAAATATAAACATTTACTTAATTAAATAATAAGTTAATACATAAAACTATGAAAAAAGTATATTTTTTGGGTGTTCCGTATCTTATTCCCGCGGTTCGAGCAAATCAGAAGTCGTTAGAAGTTAGAAGGAAGAATTTACTCGTACACATATAATAAGGACTGCGGTTAATGAATCAATTATATAAAATTACCAGTGATTCACCTGAAAGACGAGGAATTTGATGTTTGAGTGCGTTTAGATTAAGAGCTCTGCAATCTTGTTTGAACTGCGGTTTAAGTCAGCAAAAGATTAAATTGTCTTGTCAATGTGTTGCTCACGATGTATTTTTAGCATCTCATTACTAAAAATATAGAGTTTCAAAAATCACCTAATTTTGGGGACATCGGTCAATCTTGGTATACTGTTAGCCATGTACGTCGGATATATTATAACACAACCGAGTATGCAAACAAACGAGTCCGGCAATTTTGGGCTGGACATTACAGTAAAAAATTATGAAATATCCTTTTTTTATAATTAGAATATAATTCAAATTAATTAGAAATGTTTGTTTAGGTATGTTGAAATCGCGCATTTTATAATGTAGGTAAGGTACTGGTCCATATCTTGAATACGCAACTGTTAATAATAATAAAATATTTATTGAGCAAAATTTTTCAGATAATCAAACTGACATTAAAACAGTCTAAAACTGATTTTTTGAGGTCTTGTAAATGACATTAATTTTGGACATTGTAACGGTTCCTTAATTAAATATGTTCTCAGCGGTGTATCAAAAATGATTAGTCTCTTTTAAAAAAACTTTCGTGCGAATAAGGGGTAAAAAAGATAAACATAGTCAAAACATAGAAGCGTAGGCTTTATTTCTAACGTAATTAGAAACCACTCCGATATTAAGCCTATGTAATCACAGCAAAATTTGTCATCAGCACGATAAGATTGCTAGAACATTCTAATTAAATAAGGATCTATCTTTATTAGTACTAAATTTAGTTAATTAGATAATACAAAAACCATCTAACTTAACGATGAATTCAGTTTTACAATCCCGGGAATTTCAAATTATTACAACGAATTAGAAATCGGAAGAAATTAAATAGTAATTGTCTCGAACGGTGAAGGAAAAACATCGTGAGGAAACCTGCATACCTTAGAATTTTCTTAATTCTCTGCGTGTGTGAAGTCTGCACGCATTGGGCCGGCGTGGTGGCGCGTAACTCCTTTCATTCTGAGAGGAGACTCGTGCTCAATTAGTGAATGGATTGTTAATGATGATGATGACAAAGAATTGAGAAATTTCAAAATTAAGTAAGTAAAATAAATGACCATGACGATGTCGTCATAAATATAAACTTGAAAATATCTATACAGTTGTTTTAATAAACATATTATTCTTACTTATGTTTAAATTTAAATAAGAGCTTAGGAGAAGTGACGATTATAACAATGGATTTAGCGTGCAAATGCCGGGTCTATCGTGTATGTCAATATCATGGTCACTTTTTGCACACCTTCAGACTCAAAAGAGGCTAGAGCTCAGACCAATTACAGAAGGACCTGTATCGCACTCATAGTCACGAACAAAATTGTCTGTCATTTTCTGAAGAAAACGAGCTTAGATTTTGTATATATCTTATACTAAACTAGAAGTTTTTGCCCGTTTTTTACACAATTCAATTACACAAAAAGGTATTTTTACGGAGCTCTTTAACCGACGAACACGATTACAACTATTTAACATCGATACTATAGAGACAGTTTCTATAATCGCATTACATCGTTGATCATATACTTTGACAGAAAAGTAACGTCTAGCGGGGCAGGTCCTATACAATAATTGGTCTGAGGGCTAGAGACACTTGTCCGGCGAGCACGATCCCAGCGCCTTACCCGGCCAAGAAGGTTCGCCTCGAGGCCCGTTTCCTCCCTATCCGAGAAAAGACAAATCACACAACTCAGACCAAAGACAAATCCCACAGCAAAGTCGAATTTTATTTTCGTTTCAAGTCCTACAAAATATCTGATAAAAAGGTTGCAATAAAAACTGCATTTATCTGCAGCCGCTGTCCGAGTAGGTCTCTAAATTATTCGATTCCATTTTCGGTTAGTCCGTCTTTGCACCCACATCAAATGACTATTCAGATTTTTATGTATATATATGAAAATCGCCCCCATATTACCGGCAGTACTGAAGGTCACACGCTGATATCTTTTTGTATGCAGGTTCTGGCAGTAGATAAACAAGTAGGTACATTTAGCTATTACTCTTTAAATATTCAATTTAGAACTATATATGTGTTTTTAAAAAAAATATCCTCAGGACATAAAGAGGCTGATTGAGCCCCAATACTCCCCAGCCTCTCCAGTTCCGTGTTAGCATAGTAGTTTGGAGAGACAGGGCAAATTGTCAGCTTACTTCAAATATTTAGCCAAAAAATTTTAATAAAAAAAATACAACCGACTTCAAAATCTAAAAACGTACCCACTTAACTAAAAAGTGAAAAATAACATATGTTCTACCTGATCAGTATGAAGGCGGTGTCTTCATACTGATCAGCAGGTGCCTAAAAAAAGAACTTTTGAAATCGGTCCAGGCCAAAAAAAAAAAAATACCGACCGAATTGAGAACCTCCTCCTTTTTGAAGTCGGTTAAAAAAGCTCTCTCTCTCTCTCTCAAAACTAGCTCTCCAACCATATTGATTAATCCAACCATATTGAATAAATTATTGATTGTGGCCAGAGGTAATTTTCTAAAATATTTAAAAAAAGGCTTAGGATGCTGGAGTACATGCATGTACGCATGTTCGCTCTGTGAATAGTATTTGTGAAACCTACAATGAGCCGTCAAACTTACAAAGCCTTCAATTCCATTTATGCTGATGCGTATAATCAAACAATTGAAAACTGTTGATCAACCGTAAATTACATTGTAATGATTTAGCAAATTTTTTGGTACGCAGTAGTCACCTCTAACTCGGCGAATAATGGTCACTTTTACACACAGCCTTTATTCTGGCAATAGGTACTGGCAGATAGGTACTAGACTAAGAACCTGTATGGCCACTGGACATATGAAGGCTGAATGTTACTAGGTATATGTCCCTAGTTCCTACTATAAGTACCTACGAGTTTGAAAAGTAACCAATTTTAGAATTTGACTGTGGTGGCTTAAAAAGAAAGCATCAGGCCGGATGGTTGAGGTCAGGTCCAGACCCTCAACCGTCCAAGTACGGCTATGGCAACAAAATTTAGACTGCTTATATTTTCAATATAAAGAACTAGCGGACGTCCGCGACTTCGTCCGCAAAATCAATTCTTAGCGGATACTATAAATTAACTCCCTGCTGAATTTCAGCTTTATACGTTAAGCGGCTTACGAGATTTCGTGACAAGTGACAAGTTTTCGCTTTTATATCCGATATATCAAAGCGCACGGTAGTGAGTAGGCAAGTTCCAGCAACAGGCCACGTACATGCCATGCACTATTTACACGAACCGTTTCGACCCACTTTGGACCCCCGCGTAGCTCAGTGCCCATTACAAGTAAGGAGACAAAATTGTACATACGTAATCATATACTAGTACTAGTACTAAAGCAGTATGCCAAATTTCATAGATAGCTTCAGTAAATCCTGAAATAGTAGTTGAACCCTGTAGCCTGTGAAAATAGATAATTTTAGCACTGACTCACTGACCGGTAATCGTGTAAATGTAGAATAACATAAAATTGAGAAATTCAAGAAATGTGAGTTGGCATAATCGAATATCGAATTTTTAATAAAAATGACTTGTTTGGTTGCTTGTTTGTGTTGATTTCAACCCTTTTTCAGGCGAACAATTAGCCGATAGGAACTTGGCTCCCTTTTTAACAGGTATGTTTTTCGTGGCATCGGCACTATTGACCGACTTCAAATTCATACAACTTTATCTTTCATGTAAATATTTGACTTTTTTTAATTACTAAACATTATTTACAAAATGACCAATAGACTCCACCCTAAAACGGCGATATCATAGACATAACTTTATTTTTGTGTTGTAAAGTACCAAGTTGATAGGTACCTACTTCATAAGATTACATGTGACTAATTAGTAATTTAACTTTAACCTAAACTTATAATATATTATTATTATACTAAGATAATGTCCAATAACTTAGTCTTAGTCTTTCTCTAACTATTATTTTAGGTCACTTCGTTCACGTGATCTTCCATGTATCACTTAACACTACACGATTTATATCGATGACTACACTATCACTAGCCACTAAACACTAAATCAAATGGTTTGGTCCGTTTATGTCTTCTCATCTCACTGTATTCGTAACATCGAGTAGTTGGATTGTCTCGATGTTTACGTGATGATGAAGATAGACATAACTGAAGATGTCTTTCGCCATGTTGAGTGTGACCTACAATATAAATCGTAACTTATTAGATCTATTTATAAATCCCATTAACATCACATAGTTGATGGGAACCCCGCGCCTATCGCGTGCTGTAAGTTTTAATTGCATCTCAAACATAATGCCATTTAATTATGTTATAAGTGTTTTCCTGTTTTTAATGGCGCTTATCTACTATAGATAATCTCATTTAACCTGATTATCGAGATTTAGCTTTTATTACGTGTTACATTACTTATAGACTCTCTAGCCAGTGGCGGATTTACCCATAAGCCTAGTTCGGACTACTTTATTTAGTCGAGTACGAACGATTTTTGGGCGGTAAATCCAAAAATTGTTGTGTACTACCTTAGTCCCAGTAGGTCCGGATGGTAGTAGCGGTCATTCTTGATAAAAAATATAGGAATAAGTGGTGAAAATTTCACTAATTACAACAATTTTGAACTTTATCACTTTATTTTCTTTAACTTAAAACCGTTTTAAATGTTTTATTTTAATGTGCATTGTGCAATTATCACAAAATCCCAAATCTCGAAAAATATTATAAAATCTATTAATTTTCATAAAATTCCATAAAATAAATACTTTGAATAGTCATTGCACTCAATACAAATGCAGTGCTTTTGCATCATATTATACTCGTATGAGAGAAGGGTGGCTACTACCTTGGGGCCTATGGCTGCTAAGCCTACAAATCCGCCACTGACTCTAACTGTGGCGTGCACTTCATAGATGCGAAAATGCACTGCCTACCCTGTTGACTTATTACGGACCTGTATTAGAAAAAGACTTTCCCAGTTTGTACAATTTGTATTGTACCTGTGCCTGCTATATGTACAAATTATGACGTTTTGGTTTCTTGAAAATATTTTAGACATTTCTAAGAAACTTTCCAAGATCACTTTGTCGCGAGCAGTGAGCAGTTTTTATTTTAATTTTTTTTATACACTGGTCACTGGACGAAATAGTTATCAATAATATCTTGTTTGGCCTTGAAATGTTAGACTGTGGCATAGAAGATACAAGACATACAGTAGTTCCTTTATCTTTATTATAGGTACTACCTACTAAAATTATAAACGCGAAAGTTTGTATGGATGTTTATTACTCTTTAACGCCGCTACTAGTGAAGCGATTTAGCTGAAATTTGGAATGGAAATAGAGATACAGATTTAGAGACAGATTTACTCTGGATTAACACATAGGAAACTTTTCATCCAGGAAATATGCATGGTTCCCGCGGGGTTTGTGAAAAACTGAATTCCATGCGGACGAAGTCCGCTAGTTATTGATACAGCTGATACAGCGGTAGATACGCCCCTGGTGTAATGATCTCTTACATCTGGTAAATCGCAAAGCTATGCAATCGCAATGACACAAGCCAAGACCTTATCTCATTTTGTTTTGATTACTCAACAGTCATATGAGTAAATGTCAAATCAAGGTCTATCTGTTCTCCGTGATACCCCTTAGCACGAACTGTGTCAGTTAAGATAAAAAAACAACAAAAAACGAGTACCTACGCAGCGTTAGTTACGTTGTTAGTTGTTAGTTGTTACCACTAATTATTTTGTGGCATCAAGGTCGATGGTGGAGCTTGTTCCATGTGATGGCGCACGATTAGTCTAATATGTTTCAAGGCCATGGTAGATCTAGATACCTAGTCTTTTAACATAACTAAACGAATATGAGTTATGAGATTGTCCCTTTCATTTATTGTGGAAACTTGGGTTAGGGTTTTAAGCGTTAAGTATAAATAAAAAATACTGAAAAGATACTGAAAAACTGTCTTATTTCCATTAAATCTTGTCATAGCTTGATGTTTCGAAGTGTTTGTAAACTGAACCTAATTTTATGAAGTGAATTTTGAAATTTCGAGTTATTAATTATGACGAATAATCGAATATTATTCATAATGTAATAAATATTTTACAAATATCTACCTACTTTACCTTGAAATCAGACACGAGGTAGATAGAAACTAAATAACTAGATTTGCAATTAGAAACTGTAAATATTATTTGAGTATTGGCAAACTTTCAAAATATTTGGAAGTTTATCATTGGCTGTTGCTGTTGTGGTTATGAAGAGCATGCAAATGGTTTATTTAAGAAGTACCTATCTAGGTATTTCATACAAGTCATGGATGGACAAATGACTATGCGAAACGGCCTTGAAAATCTTCTGTAAATCCCAAAATAATAATTAAACACTATCTCACCTCAGCTAGTTTGTATGTGTGTATAAAGAGGACATCATTAATTAGATTTTTTTATTGGCATAAGTAATAATAAGAGATGTGATTGCCCAGTGGATATGACCTCTGCCTTCGACTCGGTGGGCATAGATTCGTATCCGGTCCAGGGCCCAACTGATGGTACGTGTAAGTGGAAAAATAATGTCTCAAAACAGAGCAACTCTCCATAAGGCATGCAAATTGCAAAGGACGTGAACCTATTAAGTATACTTTATATGTAATTGTATATAATATACAATTACATATAAAGCTCCAAGAAAATCTGCTCGCTAGAATGCTCGGCAGAACGCTCGCTAAAATGTTCTCACATTTTTCTGTGATGTAACATTCGCACGAATGCTCATTACAAGTAAATGCGCAAGTCTATCAGCACCTTTAGGTATACATAGGTAGGTCGTAGGTAGGTACTATAAAATGCTAAGCGTGTATATTGAGCGTAGGTAGGTGTTAAGTCTTTGTGCCTGTAACTATGTAGAACTTAGGCAACCAAGCCCTTTAGACCGGAACGGACCGGAAAGGGATAGCAGTGCTGCATGGCGATAGAAACAAACATGGTGATAGTATATCCAGTTACGTAGCTTTGGAAGGGCCCTGTATCAAAATTAGTTGGGGGACCCAATTAATGAAGGGTAATGATATCTCACAAAACAAACAAAAATGCTCACTTAAAATTAGCTAAAATGAGTGATACCTATACCTACCTATGTAAAAATTTGAAATATCTTACATGTTTATGTAGGACTTTTAGGCGCACGCTTAGGCAAAGAATTAAGTCAAGACAATGTCACTTAATTCCTTGCCTAAGCGTGGATAACATTTTAATATTTTTTGCTTATTCACGTAAGGGGCCCCTGTAGTCTGGGGGCCCCGTATTATTGATACGGTTGATAAGACGGTAGCTACGCCCCTGAGTATTTCCTCGTCAATCTTTGTCACATCAATAGAACTTTTTGTGACAAAGCTCGTCGTAAAAGGGAATACCTTACCTAGTTAGTAAGAGAATTAACGTTAACACCTATTTTCTAGTGGACGAGGTCGTCGGAATCCGCTTGTAAACAGTAGTCAGTAAACAACAGGAAAATAAATTAAAACAAAACAATGGTCAAATTTAAAACTATAATTATGTATTTTTCATAAACACACCAAGGAATAGAATCCATTAATGAATTGTTAACATTGTTACTAATTAAGTAATTTAAAATATTTATACAGGAAGTGTTCGTTATGACATTGTTTGAACGTATTAGGATGATTTGTTTGAGTACTGATTACCTACCTATGTTGTTATTGTGTGTGTCATTATAAAAACACATGTGATGTTAATGCAGATCAGTTTGTTGCGGCACCGACGGCGGGCGCAAAGCGACGGGCTAGTACGCCTTCGCCTTGGATTACGTCAGTTTTATTTCGTTCGCATGCTGGTATAACGCAAAACAGTCTTCGAAATAAATGTTTAGCAGCGTTTAAATAGAAAGAAAATTGTATCACTCGAGTCACGGTCAAATAACGATACTCGCGTGTAGGAGACCGGCAAGTTTAGCTTTACCCGGTGTTTGGTGTCAGTCAGTGACCTCAAAAAGAAAAAGTTCCGCCGAGACGGTTTTATACGCGTACCCACTTCAATCTTTTAATCTCAAGTTAACTGGTGTTTACGTCATTGACTACGAAGATTATGACTCGTTCCGTGCGGTGATTCAGTTTGATCAGCATAAAATTATGGTCATACCGTGACTACAGCCGAACTGTCGAAGTAGTAAGACGCGAGTTGCTCTGCCGAATGCAAATGTGTATGAAAAATAATAATTGTTAAAAATAGAAGTGTTAAACGTAAACGGAATTAAAAATGGATGAAGAATCGATGTGGAAAGGATTCTACGACCAATTACAGAAACAAAAATCTGTGGAAGAACAAGTGCATGATAGTCGGTGAGTCCCTACGTCCTACTTTCCAAAAATCTTAAAAGTGTAATCGTTTTATTTAATCGTTGCTTAAGGTTTATAGGTAACCTAACCCACCTGCGGCTGCGTTTAAATCGAATAATCTTGTAATGACGAAAGACTTAAATTTTTAGTAGTAGCTACCTACCATCCATAACATATCAGTCAAAACAAAAGAAAATCATTGACCATTGTTGACATCTATATTTGCCACACGTGACAAGGTTTTACGGATAGAAATAATATATCTTTACTCTGGTTTTAACTACATCCTCAATTCGCGTCTGCGTAGTGCGTAGTGTGTGCTGTGCAGTGCTGTGTGGCCATAGATGTGATCTTTTTTACATAGGTACCTATAATATAGGAAACGATATCTGCTGCTAATCTAATAATAACTTTAATTATGTTAGTTAAAAGGTACCTCTACGGTAGGCATGGTACTAGCGGACAATGGAAAGCTTGCTGCTTGTGCTTGCATGTGATTTTTTATGAAAAAAAAAAGATATTTTTCTTCTCTGTGGTTAACTGTCAAAGTCAGCTGTCGGCTATCAATGTCATGAGTTGTCATTGTCAGTGATGTCAAATCAAAATCAAATGTCATTTTACTTCCGTCGCACGGACACGATTAAATTATGTTTATTAAATAATTGGTTTATTTTGTAATATTATTGCCTACAGTTGATCTCTGTTCTTGAATTATATCTTATCAAGTGTCGACGTGTTATTCAAGCATATTTATCAGTCAAAGTGTGAAGAACTTGCTCTACAAACGTTCAATAAAGATATGTTTGTCCGTCAAGCCGGGCTGTTACGAAACCTGGGTACACTTCTACAGCTGAGACAAATGCATTTGTTGAAGAAAAATGCCTACATTAATGGAGAATGGGTGAGCGCGCAGAGTAATGCGGTATTTCCTGTGTTGAATCCGGCCGACGATGCGGTAATAGCAGAGATCCCCGATATGGACGCCGCCGATGCAAAGATAGCGGTCGACACAGCCGCCAATACCTTCCAGACTTGGAAAGATACTACTGCAAAAGAAAGGGCTAACATACTCCGAAGATGGTACGATTTGTGTGTAAAAAATTCGGATAACCTTGCAGAGATCATCACCGCTGAGGCCGGTAAACCCTTATCAGAATCCAAAAGCGAAATCGTATATGGAAGTTCGTTTTTAGAATGGTTCGCTGATACAGCTCGTCATATAAATGGTGAAGTGGTGCCGAGTCCATGGCCGAACAAAATGATCATGGTTACCCGTCAGCCTCTGGGTGTAGTGTCTGTTATAACACCCTGGAATTTTCCATTTGCAATGATCACTCGTAAAGTGGGGGCTTTGATGGCTGCTGGATGCACTTGTGTTATTAAGCCTTCAGAAGATACCCCTCTGACTGCTTTAGCTGCTGTCCAGCTTGCTGAGGAGGCTGGTGTGCCAAAAGGTGTTATTAATATTGTAACTTCGAGCAGAAAAAATGCACCCGCAGTGGGAAAAGTCATGTGTGAAGATCCAAGTGTAGGATGTATATCTTTTACTGGCTCCACTCATGTTGGTGTACTACTATATGGAATGGCAGCAAAAGGTGTGAAGAGAGTCTGCTTAGAGTTGGGTGGAAATGCCCCTTTTATTGTCTTCCCAAGTGCCGATATATCACATGCTGTTGACCAAGCAATGCTTGCTAAATTCAGAAACAACGGTCAGGCATGTATTGGAGCTAACAGGTTTTTAGTACACAAGGATGTATTTGATACATTTGTTCAGGCTTTTAAGGAGAAAATTTCTAAGAATTGTATTTTAGGCCCGGGCACTAAACAGGGTGTAACATGTGGGCCCTTAATTAATCTTGAACAGACTAAAAAGGTAACTGAATTAGTTGAGCAAGCCTTATCAAAGGGTGCTAAAGCATTAGTCGGTGGTAAGCCTGCAGCACAGCTCGGAACAAAGTTTTACGAATCAACGCTTCTTACAGAAGTTAAACCTGAGATGAGAATATATAAAGAAGAAATATTTGGGCCTATAGCTGTATGTTATAAGTTTGAAACTGAGCAGGAAGCTTTGCAGGTAGCAAATGATACTAGAAGTGGGCTTGCGTCCTATGTTTTCACCAAGGATCTTGGTCAGGCGTTTAGAATGTCTCGTCAGTTGAACTTTGGCATGGTAGCCATAAATGATGGTATACTGTCAGCTGCTGAACCTCCATTTGGTGGTATCAAAGAATCTGGTATAGGTCGGGAAGGTAGTAAGCATGGTGCCGAGGAGTATACAGATCTTAAGTATACATTATTTTCTGGCTTGGATAAGTGAACACACTAAATAAACTATATATTTGATTTAAGTAATAATTTAACCATGCCTGTAAGCAAAGTTATAGTAGGCAGATTTTAATAATTATTACATTTTAAAGTAAAGTCCTTTCTAATAAAATTCTAATTTGTCTGGTATGCAATACAGGATTGAAAAAGTATAATAGGTATGAATAGGTAGTCGAGATTTGACAATAATATACTTTATTTACTATGGATTTCAATGAAATCATTCCAGTCTTCCAATATATTGTGATGCTATATATAAAAAATGTTTAGATCTGTAGATTATTAAGAGCTTTGTAATTTTATTCAGCTATTACATATTTTTTAATGTATAATATGAAAACTGTTGCATTTTGTATACTAAGCTTTTATAGTGAATAAGTATAGCCCAGTGGATATGACGTCTGCCTTTGATTTCTGGTGGACTATTGGCCTAACACCTCTCATTCTGAGAGGAGACTCGAGCTCAGCAGTGAGCCAAATATGGGTTGATAACCAATAAGTAAACTGAAGCCTAGGGTGGCAGATTTTGGGGGGCAGCAAATTTGGGTAAAAAAAGCAAGGGTTAAGGTTAAGCAAAATATTCAATAGTTACTGATTAAGTAAAGGTTGCAATTTTATTGACAGTAAATATACTTGATAAAGTTTAATAAAGTAAAATTTGCAACTAGGCATCATCAAATTTCAGAGGTCAAAGAATGGCAAAAATTCAATACCCTACTGGGGGCAAATTTGTAAACTCACCACTGGTTACAATATTTTATTTTTAAAATAATTATTTATTATTGTACCTAGATTTATAATTAATATAATTTAACATATGATTAACATAAAATATATTTAACATATGATTAACATAAAATATATTTAATGTATGTACAATTGTTCACTAAGTAGGTAGCTATATAGCAATAAAGTCACATGTCACTTTTGTGTTTGTTTGATTTAAATTTTTTTACTTATGATATACATCTTTCACTATAAGTCTGCAACACGGTTGGGCCCGCCATAAATAACAAACTTTTAAATATCATGTAAGGAAAAAATCAGAAGTATCTTTCAGAGATGTTCATGCTCAAACAAATTTCAATTTATTGAATTTGGTTTAATATAAATAATATATTAACTTGAAATTTTTTATATGTATGGACCTAAACTAACTAGCGGACGTCGGCGTGGAAATCAATGTAAACTTTTAACTACTTTTTCACTACTTTAGGGGTTGAATTTTGAAAATTCTTGAATCACATTATTTTTCGTACTATTTTTAAAACTGCAAGTCTAAAAATGAAGGACTTTCCATACAAACTTTCAACCCCTATTTCACCCCCTTCTATTTTTATTTTAGGGTCAAAAAGTACCTAAGTTTTGCTCCAAGGCCCTATTTACCAATAAACCAAAATTCATCTTGATCGGTTCAACCGTTTAGCCGTGAAAGGGTAACAGGCAGGCTTACTTTCGCATTTATAATATTAGCATAATGCACATTTTTCTAAACATAGGTACCTATCTTTAAATCATTCTTTATTGATATGACAAGGTGTTTTCTGATAAACACTTGAGTTATTTATACAATGATAGATATCTAGTAGGTATATTCATAGGTTTATAACTTATTGTATAAATAGGTAATTATTTATTTCTTTTAATTGTTATAGAATTCAAGAAGTGGACGACAGTTTTTTCGAGAAGTTCGGATCAATACTAAAGCAAGTGTCACAAAAAGCCGCACTAGAAGAGTCAACGCCATTAGCTCCATTGAAAGAAGCAGAAGAACAGGATGGGGAACAGAAAGCCATTGACGCATCGGAAAGCCAAAGTGTCGCTCGAGATTCTGACAGTGGGAACGAAACATTACTTGACACTGACTCCGAACCTGAAGACCCTGAAAAAGTTGACTTTTACGTTGAAGCAGTGGGATGGAATGTGAGTACCTCGATCTATATTTTTATAGTTTAACTATAGCTTTAGTTAACAAAAGAATTGTCTCTCTAAGTTGAAAATCTCTTTAAATCTCACAGGAGATGCGTTCTGTCCTTTATTCGTTCATCCAAAGCTCCAGTAACGCTACTGCCCATTCAGGATCTTACAAGAAAGCTTACAAACAGTAAAGTAAACGCCTCCCGAGGCGCGGCCTTCTGGTAGAACAATCTTTATCGGAACTTACAGACAGACTCAGTGTTTTTTTGGTAACATCTATGGGTCGCATCTCAAGACGCATGAACGGAATATTTCTATGCTATAAGACTATATTACCTATCTGTCATAAAACACATTTTAATTTTTATTCATATGCAACTCAAAGTGGATAAACGTGGTGAGTTCTTATTAATCTCTTCCTCATTATTGCTATCATCATCACTTTATTCATCGTCGAAATTATCTCACAACGTCGACACAGATTAGAGAATAAGAATCTGTGCGTAGACAGAAGGAAAGAAATAAAATATGTAACTGTCTAGGTACCCATAGTTAATAGCACCCTCACACTGCTTCAATAATCTATATCAACCATAATCCTACTCATATAATGCTGGATTCCACGCGGCATCATACCGGATCACACTTGGTGGTAGATACCTAGCTTGAAATTGTAGATATGTACTCGTAGGTATCTTAGAAGATTATTCAAAGTCGGCCACCCGTTGTTTGACGATTGCTTGACCATTAGCTAAATTGATTGATCGGTCGAAGCAACGATGAGGCGTGTTGTAGTCAGTCTAGAATAAGTTTCTAAAGTTATTTCTGATCTCATTGTTATTGAAAACAATGCATCTTATAATAATATATCTGTACCTATGAAATTGGTATACCTACAATAGTTTGCAGTAGTAGAGTTTATAGAGTTAAGCTTGGACTTAAATGTTTACGACTGTAGAAATAGAAACGGATACCAGGAATTTTACGAGCATCGTTTCACTTTCATAATATGAACTAGACATTGAGTTAGGCTTATTTCAGGAATATAGGTCGCGGTTCATTTAAATTTACAAGATGTGTCGCCATAAGCGGTCGTTGTGTATCTAATATATTAAATCTTGGCTTGCTTCCAGTAACCATTTTTTAATATGGAGCCAATATCAATTAGTGTCATTGGTCTAATAGTCTGTAGGCTCAGATCTTTGCCTCTCTGATCCAGTGGTTAGTCCATGCGGTTTAGAATCACAAGTTTAAATCCTGCTACGGGCTTGAAATATCGAGCTTTCTTTTTATAATTTTTCAGTAAAAATTCTCAGCCCACAGCTGTGAAGTTGGTGGTGTTACTCCCTCGTACGTACCTCGGAGAGTACTTTAAGCGGTCAATCCCGGTCATCAAATATCTAATAGTAGTCGTTAAACAATTTATCATTATCCTCCTTATATCGCTAAAACCCATTCGTCCGTCACGTCCTATAACTATTAGGTATAAATAGGTAAAGTTTGTGAGGTTGTAGGGGCAATCTCTGGATCTACCGCACCGATTTTGAAAATTCTTTTACTAATAGAAAGCCACTTTATTTGTCAGTGTTATATGGGTTATATTTTCTCCCCGTATTTCCACGGGAACGGGAACTACTCGGCCGTCTGCTAGTTTTCTAATAAATATGAAGGTCTGGCCGTTGAAATAGGCTGATAAGTAATGATGTGAATGTGATACACACAAGTATAAACGTTTATATAAATTGGTCAGTGTCGGCGCACAATGCCCCGGTCATGGCAAGCCGCCAAATCTTTTATCTGCGGCATCCACGGTTTATTTAGTCAACTTCCACATCATACTTCGACCCAAGGTTGCCTTCAATGAAGTTGTTTGAAGATTGTGTAAAGTATGAAATTCATTGATGAATTTGATCGATTGGGCAAAAACTGGCGCAGTCGTGTTCTGCTTTTTAGCGTTTTCTAGCGCTAGGGTTACCAGATGATTTTAGAAGTTTCGGAAAGGACTTGTTCAATTGATCACTAATTACTAATAGGTATCAATAATTAAATGTCATCATTTATAGTCTACTTTATCGGGCCATTACAGGGCCAGGCCTCACACCTTATAAGAGAGGGGATGGTGCAGATAGTCAATATTAATTCATTTCAATTAGGCTTAGTTTACAAACACTGAAACGTCAGGTAATAATATTATAAGATAATGGTGATAATAATAACTTATTATAATTAAAGTTATGAGTTAAAGTTGGCGGGCGAGTCTTGAATGATAATGAAAGGGACCGAAGGCTTAACTTGGCTTAAGGCACGGGCTATAACATCACAGACTTCCCCACTCTATACTAAGAATTTTACTGAAAATGCCTTACAAAAAAGAAAAGCTCAATATTTCACGGGATTCGAAGCCAGGACCTTGTGATACGAAGCCACGTATAACTAACTAAGCTAACCACTGGACCGACGAGGCAATTATAATAAAGAAATATGTTGTGGGGTAGATTAATAGTAGAACAATATTTATACAATGACGGAATTTTCCAATTCTTTTTTCCATTTAGAAAAACATGATCAAGTGTCGGTATGATTGGAAAATTGTAGATTAAGAAATTGGCGCGACTTTAGCATTTTGTTATTATCAAGACTACCAGTAGGTATTTATACAGAATTATTTCCCTCTAGTAAGTTGTTTAGCACTAGATATAGGTTATCTAAGTGCTGCTAAGTAACTTACTGGAGGCAGTTCAATCAAAGTAGATAGGTACATATATTATCTAGATAACATTAGTCGGGTCTGGACTTCTTCATCTTGCATTACGTACGTAGGTTTATTTATGACTTAAATATTCAAAATACTCGTATCTATCACTATTGGCAGACCTGTTTCAGTATTACGTTAGTAATATTATGAAACATTACTATGACGTCATAATTATTTTGCGGATATGACAAAAATACTGAAAGGAATATAATAAGACCTATTGTAGGTCTCTACGTACCAAACTCTATATACATTTTGGCGAGAGATTTTGATAATAATTTATTGTAAAAAGAGAATATAAAAAGGATTTTTTTCGAGATTAAGAGAGAAAATGAGAAAGAAAGCTTAATAGACTTTTAAACTTTAATGAAATTTTAGTCTTGATAAAATGTTTTTGTTATTATTATGACTTTCTTACACGACCTTCGTTAGAATATACTCGTATGTATGTCTGCATCTCACAATAAAAGAGTCTCTCTAGGTGCTTACACTCTATTTTTATATCAAGAGTTGAATTGGGGCATGTGTTTTATTGTGTGGGACAGCCATGAATATACATAATTTCAGGACTTTCATAAAATAAAGGCGGTCTTATTACTAAAAATCTCCTCTAGAAAACCCGCAATGAATATTATGAATAACGCAACAATTATAGTTATGAAAAACATATTAAATTAACTAATGAGTAGTACTTAAAAAAGTAAACAACCGTACCTAATACACCTACCGTAAAGTGCGTATATGATGAACTAGCAGACTCCCGCGACTTCGTCCGCCCTTAGACCTCCATAATACGGCCCTCTCGCAAAATCCGTTCTTATCTGACCTTCTACTATCTCTAAACAACCTTCCTGCCAAATTTCATCTTTGAACGTCAAGCGGTTTTGAGATTTGAATGACCTTTCGCATTTACATTAAGACTAGCTGGCGCCGCGCAGTTTCACCCGCGTGGTTCCCGTTCCCGTAGGAATACAGGGATAATATATAGCCTATAGCCTTCCTCGATAAATGGGCTATCTAACACTGAAAGAATTTTTCAAATCGGACCAGTAGTTCCAGAGATTAGCGCGTTCAATCAAACAAACAAACAAACTCTACAGCTTTATTATATTAGTATAGATTATGGAATTCTACAGCAATCAACGTTACGAGAAATTATTAATATGCACAAACGAAGCTGCAGTTTACTTTTTTTTGTATTCTGCTTAAATCAGTATTCTATTGCAAACCGGTGGTTATTAGGACTAGTCTTAAAACATAATGATTGATGGTCACTCTACAATCAGATAAATGAGCTTCATGTAACACTGTAATATAGGCAGGCGTTTCCGCTAGGCAAGTGTAAACTGTTCAGTGTTTAACGCAAATAAAGCGCCATGCGCGTGCTCCGAAACTGTTGGAACCTTGGCTATGGTTACTAACTCACCCGGTCTATATTAAACAATACTGATTTGATGTTATATAACTGCAGTAATTTATATATCAGCGAGTCGCGAAGCTGAAGTGGCAATGTCTTAGAAACACATAGTTAGAAAAGCCGATGGACGTTCGGGTTCCAAGGTGTTGGTCGACCCCACACTAGATGGACCTAGGACATCTAATCTTGCAGGGAGCCATTGGATGCTGGCGGCTCGAGACCGTTGTGTTTGAAAGTCCATGCCAGAGGCAATATGTTTTGCAGCAGTCCTGATGATGCTGAAAGAGTATCTCCATAGTTACTCTACATTGAGAAAAATAAGCTACTTAAATGAGCTACTTAGGTACGCAAGGACATACTACTTACTGCGGGTGCAGCATACGTAAATATGCTTAGTATACTTAGTAAGGGTGAGGCCAAACGAGCGTAATTTCGATCGCAGAAATTCCCTTGTAGTCGGAACACAACTCATTTTGCGACGCCGTGAGGCAGGAACTGCAGGGTCATTATGTAACTCGGTGAACGCTTTAAAATCACAGTCACGACAACAAATGACAGCGATTTTTCGTTTTTGCGATCATGTAACACACATCTCCCACCGAAATGACGTCATCTTGGATCGTTCTCTGTCACGGTCACTTGTAGGGATTTATCCAAGTTATAACGCAGTTTTTACGTATCGATAGTCAGTTTAAGCGATTATGTAAGCATTATGATCATAGAACTGGGTGACACAGAAGTTGTCAAAGTCAATCGCTATAGAAACTAATACCGAGCAGTGTTTTAATAAAGTTTACTTGACGCCTGTGATTCAATAATTACAAATAAAAGTACTTTTAGGATTTTTTTGAATTTTGTACTATACCTTGTAAGTAAGGTATTAGTTTGTAAGTCAATAAAATCAGAATTAGAAAAGTTTTTCATGTAAAATATGACGAAAGTTGAGAATATATAGTAGGTACCTACCTACATACTTATTTCATAAAGCAGAATTACAGTTTTAGAGTTAGTTGAAGTGAATTTAATTAATTGTGTTATTTTTGTAGTGTTTACCGACATTGCCATGTACAATACAATGCATGTAGCATTTGTATTGTACGCGGAAACGGAACGAAAAAGATGTCTTTGTCGAGTTCATTGCAAAACTTTCGTGTCGCGATACCAGCAGGTTTTAGAAGAAATACAAAGTCTTCGAACAACTGCTGTTCGCAATGAATTAGAGATAAGTAAGTTATATGAATGAATGAAGGAATTTTCTTCATTCTCTGCGTTGAGCAAGTGACGTGGACTATGGGCCTAACCCCTCTCATTCTGAGAGGAGACTCGAGCTCAGCAGTGAGCCGAATATGGTATTTTTATATGGTGAGCTTTCATCATAGGATAAGTTGGTTTAAGATTTGGAGTAGGCTTATTCAGTACTAGCAGACACACCATAGTTTGACCGGTGTAGTTCCCGTTCCTGTGGGAATATGGGGTAGCACAGAGTAATACGGGCTATATTTTATATAGCCTATATTACTCTGTGCTGTAGCTTACCAATGGTGAAAGATTTTTTATAATCAGTCCAGTAGTATTTGTGTTAGATTGTAAGAAACAAATAATATTATCTAAAGATCGGTCACTGTCATCCTAAGAACCTAAATTAAACCATTGAATATTATTTACAGGTCTTGACAGCTTTAAACTTTTATGCCAATGGATCATACAAATGGCTTTGTGATGGCTAAGGCATCTTTTAGCAAATGCCTACATGAAGTCGCTGACGCTCCTGAATACCCCAGCTGTTTAAAAAAAATGTGTTAAGTTCCCTTTGCATTAAACACAAAATCATTATAAATAAGTAAGTATGAAACTAACTTATAGCACAGTATGAAACTAACATAACCTATTCATTATATTTTTAGTTTTTTTTTTCTAAGACTCAACTAATTTGTGTTCACTACCACACTGAATCTTTCATAGGTTGATTTTGCATAAAAACTTATGTGCAAAATGAGATTGATTATTGATTGAGATTAATAAATAATACACAGAGTGCTTATTCATATCACAGGATGTTACTGTAAATAGACATATACCCAGGTGCTTAATCTAGATTAACATCTACTTACAGATTTATGAAAAAATTTGGATTGCCCGGGTATTAGGGCGCATTGATTGCACCCATGTGACAATAGCTCGGCCTACAAGCCAAGAGCTACTAGGAGGCTAACAATTAGAATTGAATAAAAGCATGGTACCTCCTTTTATTTAAACATTAACTTATTTATATATTGTCAATTAATATTTCAGATATGTGATGCCAATCTAATAATAACATAGTGGATGCTCAATTTGGGGGTGCATCGTATGACTTGTACATATGGAACCAGTGCAATAAGACCACTTGAGGAAAACCTGCCCAATAGGGACCGCTGTTGGTTGTTAGGTAAGCTGTTGCTTAGGTATAACTGTCAGTTAATGAAACTACAGGATCCAAATATAAATTATATACTATAAATTATATATAACTGTTACTTTTATGTAGGCAAAATACATAATACATTGCAATACACACTTCAATTCTTTCAGGTGACCAATGTTTGCATGATGACCCTCATCTTGGGAGCTGCTCCTAGATCCCATGAAGATATGCACAACATTGCTGTGTCAGAAATACGGTGGAGCCTTGTAGTTGGGTGCATATTGTAAAATGTTTCCTCACTCCAAAACCATGAACTCTGGTTTCCTAAACCCTCAAGCTATGCAGCCGAAGGAGGAGACTTATCACAGGTCAGTATATTATATACCTACTTTATAAGAACTTGTTGGGCAGTACCATGTATACCTACATTATGATTTATTTTTCTAGGAGAATCACTAATAATTTTGAAGAAGTGAAGAGCTTAACAATGTTTCAACCAACACCTAAAGAAGCTTTCACTTGGCTGTTAGATCAAGGGCTGGATACAGAAAACAGTAATCCTTGTGATGGCAGTATTGTCCAAGGATTCCTCACTCAAAACCATGATAACAAGTTGCTAGAACCCTCAAGCTATGCAGACAAAGGACTGGATATATTTTTTCGTGACCAAGCCTTCTGTATAATTATTTATACTTAAACCATACAAAGCACTATCTAGCCCCAAAGTAGGCATACAGAGTAGCTTGTGTTGTGGGTACTAAGATAGTTGATATTATAATATTCATTTACATTTATATACTACCTATAAATACTTATATAATGTATAAATACACACACACTGGAAAAAACCCATGCTCTTCACACAAATATTTTCCAGGTGTGGGAATCGAACCCATGACCGTGGATGCAGGAGCACTACTTACTGCGCCACGCGTATGTGTTTTTATTTTGAAGCAAATTATTAAAGTTGATAATTCAAATTGTAGTCATGTTTTTAATTAATCTCTAATTAATTTTTAATTTACATTTTTGTTAAATATTTACCTATACTTCAGTCTATTTTTGTTAGAGGGGGTACCTATATGTGTAAGTAGGGTCGTTTCTTGATTAAATTAAACTAAAGAATGAAAGATATATATTATAACAAAATTTGTCAACAACAATATATCAAGTCTGAATAAAAAATACCAACACAAGTAAATATATTTTTTATTTTTAAGTAATAGATGTTACACAAATATAGAACTACCTGGCCCTACCTGCTTAACATTAAACAACATTGTTTTTAATCAAATCATTATTTATTTATTTCCTACAATGTGGTAGGTACATGTTTTGTTCTTAAAATTATTGAATTGTATAGATAAACAACTAATGTAGTATTCAATTTTTTCTTTTACAATTACTTAAATAATCATCATCATCATCATCATCATCATCATCATTATAAACACATATTCGGCTCACTGCTGAGCTCGAGTCTCCCCCAGTAAGAGGGGTTAGTGCCTACCCGCACTCGGGAGACCCCGCACTGGAAAGCGTGGTTGGTCGGTTGGTTGGATGTTCGCGGCTCAAGGTCGTTGTGCTTGGAGGTCCATGTAAGAGGCCTATGTCCAGCAGTGGACGTCTATCGGCTGATAAGGTAAGGGAAGGCCAATGCCTAACCCTTCTCATTCTGACAGGAGCCGAATATGGGCCAGCATATTTGGATTACATTGGCAGACATCACATATGCAGAGAATTAAGAGAATTCTCTGGTATGCAGGTTTCCTCACGATGTTTTCCTTCACTGTTTGAGACACGTGATATTTAGTTTCTTAAAATGCACACAACTGAAAAGTTGGAGGTGCGTGCCCCGGAACGGGTTCGAACCCACACCCTCCGGAATTGGAGGCAGAGGTCACATTCACTGGGCTATTAGGGATAATAATAATAGTTAAATAATATTTCCTCCTAATAATAGATAATAAAACATATTTTGATGTGCAATTTTACAATAAAATTTTTATCTAATACTATGTAATACTGAAATTAACCAAATGATAATAATCATATTCTTTATATACAGTGATGTCATAATTAACTATATTAAATTAAAATGAAATTATATTTGACAATTTTCTCTCATATGCAATACTGATAATAATCTTATAAAAAATCTGTTCATTAAATGTTTGTTTAATTCTTTCTTCATGAATCGTTCATAGAGATGAAGGATTCAGAATCACCAATTTTTTCAAGGTGTTTTGCACCTCAATGGTGACCAGCGACATGGAGACTTCCATAGTCAGTCCCTGGCACTCAAAGTTTAGAGCCCACATCTTCATGTTGATCTGAAATGTAGAAAATATTTTTTTATTACATGAACTACATAAGCTTCTTTTCAGACGAAGAATGTTTATGATCCTTTAGTTTCAGGTTAATGAATATTGTTATCATAAACAATACATTATTATGATAACAATATTCATTATATGTGATATTTAACAAATCAAAATGTGCAATATTTATTAAGCTGAACATGTACATAATAAAAGAAAATATAAAGTACAAATTATTATTTGAATTAGCAATTATTATCGTTAAGAATTACATACACTGGATTAGGTAATACTATTCATTCATTCATGATTAGACCAATAGTCCACCACTCTGACCCAAAGCGGATTAGCAGACTTCACATAAGCAGAGAATTAAGAGAATTATCTGGTATGCAGGTTTCCTCACGATGTTTTTCTTCACCATTTGATACATGTGATATTTAATATCTTAAAATGTACACAACTGAAAAGTTGGAGCTGCATGCCCCGGACTGGATACAAACCCACACCCTCTGGAATCTGAGGCAGAGGTTACATCCACTGGGCTATTGCTGTGCTTATGGACCTATATCCCTGGCAAACCCTCTAGTCTATACTCTGCAGCAACTGGGCTTTTATGGGATTAAACTGAGCTCTTTTGTTTTTTGATTTGCCTTATATTTTATCCAGTTTTGTAGGAGATACATATACTTGTAGGATTTAACTTAACTATATATTGTAATTGAAATTTGAATTAATTATTTTAAGTGGCTAGCCTCAATCATCATAAAAAAATTACTAATCAAGGTAGGATTTTATATTTAGCCTTAATCTAACTAAAACAAAAACCTACAAATACAAACAATTCTAATACATCTGCATAAAAAGACAAAGTTTGATTTTGATTATTCGTGTTGTACTTAATGCTTAGAACTTAAAGGTTACATGGTGCAGGTATAGTTGTGGTTTAAATAGGCTTCTTAATGCAATATGCTAGTCACAAAACCAAGTATTATGTTAAGCTTAAAATAGAAAATTATGAATTTCAATTGAATATAATTACTATCTGATGCTTGACGGTTCCACCTGCATAGTTCCCACTCCCTTGGGACTATAGGGATAAAATATAGCCTATTACACTCACAAGTTATGTGACTTTCTGTTGGTGAAAGAATTTTCAAAATCGGTTTAGTAGATAAAAAGATAAAAGATAAATATACTTTATTTGCACACCACAAAGACAAAAACAAGTGAAATAAAAAACAAATTAGGAAGAGATCAGCATACAAAAGGCGGCCTTATCGCTAAGATCCAGAGATTACCCCCTACAATATCAAAAATTTCCTCTCATCCTCTTTAAAATAATAATATAGAATATAGATATGTGATAACTTACACAACGCCACTGGCAGACGCGAACACGGAAGGTTTATTTAGTAGCCTGACTTTCCAAAGGCCCTCCAAAACAACCCATCGCCAAGTTTGGGTGGCACTCTGCAATCTCCAATTAGAGTTCCAATTGGCGATCATTGAGTTTCCCGGACATCTTTAGTTGCAAGCGATAAACTTTAATATACAAAACACTATAAAATATACTTTACATATTATCACAACGACCATTAAATTAATCATAGGCAGACGATAAAACTTTGAAGAACTTTCGTGTAGATAATGTTTTATGTAAAAGTGGCCGTTTACTTTGATAAATTAACTATTAACACTAATAAAAATGTATACGATAAAATGATTAATTAATTACTTCTATTGAAAACAAAAAACTAGCAGTAGCAAGTACTTTGATCCAACGAAACCAATTTTTTTATTAATATTTTAATACGGCTTTGTTTACCAACAAAGAAACTATGGCACTTCACTTCACCACAGACAAACAGCAAAATCAAGTATAATGCGTATATGTGCAAAAGTATGCCGCGCCCGTAGTAAGTAGTACCGGGAAAGGGTGTATTTTATTTAGTCGCATAATGTCGATAAAATTTTGCGCCTAGAACGATATCACTAGGCATTGTGGCTGTCTTTTGTCTTACATAATCGGAATTGCAAAAACACTCTAGTGTTCAATTTAGCTTTGCGTTACACAGTTAGAAGTGATACGTCGAGATACATAATCAGCCTGCTGGACTTTAGTATGAAACTGAATGCAGCAGAAATTACGCGATTGACAACTCACAAAATTACGCTCGTTTGGCCTCACCTTAATGGCGCAGCATACTGTGCCGTGTAGAAGCAATTCATAAGGAGCACAACATGGTGCCGGCGAAGAAGAAGTTTGTAGTTTTAGTATGAGGAACTTTTTCTTAGTGTAGTAGGATCCTTCATGTTAGATAAGTAGCACTGCCTCGTTGGTCAAGTTTTTAGCGTATGTGGCTTCCCAATTTGAGGTCCTGAGTTCGAGTAGGATCGATCGATGATATATTTGGCTTTACTTTTTACCCGACTGTTGTGTCAGAAGGTGGGTACGGTTTTTCGAGCACATTTATGTATGGTTTTTACTCCCGTGTTACTTGTCTATAACCGTACCGTTGTAATTTTCCTTACAATATAATAATTGTTATTCAAAATGTGTTATACATACATTTTTCTACGTATTTATGTATAAACCTATATCAAAATTCAAGGCTAAGTTGTATAAAAAGATGTAATTTAGTAATCTATCTCAATTAAAGCTAACTGCCTTCTTTTTGTAGTAGAAATCCCCCATGTACTATTAAAGCAATAAATCAACTCTATTCTTATTAAAGACCTATTGCTACACAGACTGTTGCACGAACAACGTGCTACATAGATAATTAGTGCAAAGAAAATGTAAACCAGAATTAATTAGATCTTATATGACCTGACAATTGAGAAATTGATCAAAATAATATCCTGATATAATAGAAGGCTCATGAATAACAACCCTCGGCTCACTGTTGAGCACGAGTCTCCTTTCAGAATGAGTGGGGTTAGGCTAATACTCCACCACACGGGTCCAATGTGGATTGGCAGACTTCACGTCGTAGAGAATTAAGAAAATTCTCAGTTATGCAGGTTTCCTCACGATGGTTTTCCTTCACCGATTGAAACACGTGATATTTAATTTCTTAAAATGCGCATACCTAACAGAACTGGGGGTGCATACCCCGGACCAGATTTGAACCTACGTCCTCGGGAATCGGAGGCACAGGTCATATCCACTGGGCTATCACGCTCTACGATTAATATATTATTAGAGAATTAATAATTATACACTGTGTATATTAAAGGTTATATATATATATATATATACACATATAAGATATACCTATAAGGTAGATGAACTTTTAAGAAGCGTGATACAAGGCCAAGAGTTACGATATTTATCTGCGAATTCATCCGAATTCAGATGTTAATGAAACGCTGTGAACAATGAGATGTGAACACTTCAAAAAAGTGTGAATATTGGGAAAACCGTGTATTTTTAAGAGGAAGCTGCGCTTTTGAAATATTAGCGAGGGCAACGATAATTATACTATTAGATATGGCTCATCATCATCATCATCATTATCAACCCATATTCGTTCGGCTCACTGCTTAGCGGGGTTAGGCCAATAGTCCACCACGCTGGCCCAATGCGGATTGGCAGACTTCATACACGCAGAGAATTAAGATAATTCCTCACGATGTTTTCCTTCACCGTTGGAGACACGTGAAAAGATGGAGGTTAATAATACCTAATTAGACAACAATAATTATAATAATACCTAAATGTTATCTATAATGTATTATATAAATAACTTTCGTTGTTAACTATGCGACTAAATAAAACTTAGACAATTGGACGCCTTTGTTCGCTCCAGTTTCGACGCGCTAGAGCCATATCTATTTAGCCCAGTGGATATGACCTCTGCTTCCGATTTCGGAGGGTGTGGGTTCGAATCCGGTCCGGGGCATCACCTCCAACTTTTCAGTTGTGTGCATTTTAAGAAATTCAATATAAACACTATGTATTCTTGAATATATAAAGGATTTATAACACAAAATTGTCCATGTGTGCGCTCAGTGGAGTAGTTGACTTTGGGACACTTTTTGAGGTCATTTTGTAGGCACATAACATATCTAGTAGTGTAAAATATCGTTTAGCGAGAGTTATAAACCGCAAGTACGATATCTGGTTTAGCCACGTTGAGCTTCAGTTGAGCTAAAAGCTCCTCAGCAGCTTTGAAATAGTCTATTAATTTTTTACGATACGCATTTTCAAGCAGGCTCATATTTTATTACCAGATATCCCAGGCCATCAATAAAACTTTTTCTAATGTACTGCTTTATGGGTTTCCCTCGTAATGGAATAGATACATAAATCTAATTTTCCATTAGCGAAACTATAGTGAATAAAGAGTCTTCGATGCTTCAACTAATGTATGATAACTTTTATTTAGTGGATGTTTTATGACTAAAATTAGCTGACGCGGCGCGGTTTCACCCTCGTGGTTCTCGTCCCCGTAGGAGTACGGGGATAATATATAGCCGTCCTAGATAAATAGGCTATCTAACACTGAAATATTTTTTCAAATCGGACCAGTAGTTTCTGAGATTAGCGCGTTGAATCAAACAAACACTTCAGCTTTGTATATTAGTATAGATATAGATTAATGCAGATAACCTGGGTATACAAAATTAGGTGCCCCATTTCAAAAATACCAAAGCCAATATCAATAAAATTACCCGAGTTATTAAAATTGAATTATTTTGTTTGTTTGTTGTGGTATGACAAATTCCATAATTATTATTAGTATTAATTAATTCTATTGTTATTTAATCATTTACGCATGTTGTTATTCTAAGTAGTCCTGGTTTCTACATTATTTGTTTCATGGATTTAAAAAAAATACCCGTCACATTTATTGTATGGTCGAGTTCACGTACGTCTTCAATAGCGCTTCGCGAAAATAGAATCTGGCAGCAGTTTGCTTTGATTCCTGAGTCCCGGCCGGACTTGCTCACGCAGGGACGTCTCGACTCATTCATACATTCTAAATGGACTGTTAGGTTTACGTAAAATGTGCTAAGTGTAGTTAAGTTAGTTAGATGTGTGAAGTGAGTGAACATGAATGGAATGGGCACTCTGCGGACCAAGTTCAGGGGTGTGAAGAAGGAGATGCTGGAACGGCAGACCAGCTTGCTCATCCAGTCCATGACAGTATGTTATCTACGTTATCAGATGTTATGATATGAGATTGTTAGGATGGATCATTGCTAAAATATTCCTTCAAAGTGACATTGTTGCAATAAGTCCAAGTTTTACTTTTTTTTTTTTTTTCAAGGTATTGTCTTCATTCTATAACCCGTATTAGAGTAACGTATCTAAGTTACATTATTCATATCATTGTCATTATCCCGACATTGTAAAGCAGATAATTTGCTAATGATTTTGTTTTTTTAACACTCCGTTAATTAATTGTCGTTATGTTTTTACAAAAATCGTATCCAAACTTTAATTCCTTTTTGTTTCAACATTATAATATGACGAAAGCTTCGTCTAACAGCTGACTCAGTCGGTTTTTTCTCAGCTTTTTTTGTCTCTGTAAGACATGCAAATGACTGTTGAGTTATAAATAAAATCTGCTCGAATTTAAGTAGGTAGCAGTGGCAAAAAGTCTCGTGTTTGTCTCGACGTGCATATTTTTTTTACCTTTTGAAATTTAGTAAACCTTCATTCATTAGGATGGTTTCTCTAGTCAAACGAGTATAAATTCTGTGTGTTGTTGTTTTTAAAGTAGTTACCTACTTTATAATCACCCTTTTCTACTTATTATTTTGGTAAATGACAAGATCTATATAATAAGCTTGATAGCCCAGTGGATATGACCTCTGCCTCCGATTCCGGAGCGCTAGGTTAGAATCCGGTCCGAGGCATGCACCTCCAACTTCTCTGTTGTGTGCATTTTAAGAAATTAAATATCACGTGTCTGAAACGGTGAAGGAAAAACATCGTGAGGAAACCTGCATACCAGAGAGTTTTCTTAATTCTCTACGTATGGTCAGCGTGGTGGACTATTATTCACGAATTCGGCTCATTGCAGAGCACGAATCTCCTCTCAGAATATGGGTCGATAATGATGATATATTTATCAAACTAGATAATCAAAAGTCAGATTTCCATATCCTCATAATTGTCCTACTATTTGGAAAATATTCAGATTTAAGTGTATTTTTTACGGGTATACAATAACGACACAATAGTTTTCAACCTTAGATTTTTCAAAATTTCCCGCCTATCTTAACTTAAGTAAACTATCTTAACTAAATCGATTTTGAAATTCTTTCCCCTATCGAAAGCTACATCATCAGCGAGTAACATAGGCTATACTTAATCTCCATACTCCCATAATAACGGATTTCCCGTTCTGGTGGGAGTATACGTGGGAGAAACCTGGGAGCCTCCGCTAATATCTAATAAGTAAAGCTAATTATGTGCGTATGAGTTTGCGTCCTACTTCTCAGTACTTCAGTATCAGTCACCAAACACAAACAAGGCTTTATTTGTAGCCGTCGATGTAGTAAACTAGAAACATCGGCTCTCAATCAGATCAATATCGTTCCCACGACGGCGCAGTAACCCCTCTATGATGCAAACACAACAAAGATAGTTCACCTGGCCTATTCACTAACTTTGGTGTGTTAAAAATCTAACATAATTCATATAAAAACAATAAGAAACGCATTTATAGTATTTTGTAAAGCTCATTGTTAAGAAAAGTCTTTATTATGAACCTATTAAAATAAATATCAAATCACAAATGTCAACTACATATTGTATGATATCCACCAGTAAGCACCGGATGACATTTTTAGATATAATCTCAATTTCGTATTTATGTCAACTAGCATACGTCTAAGATAGTGCATTAGCCTGCTGTGCAATGATAACCTAAGGACTTTATGATATCCAATAGTTGTCAATTTTGACATTTTTTACCTGTAATCTCAATTTTGTACTGTTAACAATAAATAAATAGTGAATACGAAATCAAGTGATTTAAGAATTACTAACAATATTTAGTTGGTAAATTTCCACTAACATACATCAAAGTTAGTGAATTGGCCCGTAGAACGCTTGTCTAACATGGCATTCTACAGTGGCAGCGAGTTTGCCAGTCCGCCTGGTTTGTTATGTTCGTATCTTAGTAACGGACCCCCGCGCGTAATCGGTCCATACATCGGGAACCCCCAGTGCCAGTAAAGTAACAACGTATATAACAACCTGTTTTGTGTGAACAGTTGATGAACTTGCGATATTACTACGACTCATCGGTATGTGTTCTTTCGGAGATGACTAATTTCTCTTGTTATGTAGATGATGACTTAATTTTCAGTCGTTAAGTAAAATGATTGTTACAGTTTATTTGTTTGGAATATTTCAGTTGCTAGAATTTTTCAAAATTTAGCTTATGATATGTAGGTTAATTTATCTATCAATAGTTCCTTTAAAAGCACTGCTTTCATTATAACGCTTTGATGTACAGAAACTGGGTCAATCGATGTTTACTTTTTTCGGAGAATATTTAAGTATAGTTACTATTACAGAAAGCTTCTAAATAACCCTTCATGTAGTTTACGTTGTATATTTTTGTACAGATTTATGTAGGTACTAGATAAATTACAAAAGGAGGTGGACGAAAATTGCCACAGTAATACCAAAATTTATATTGAAAGATACGAATATAAACAGTAGGGTTTTAAAATAATTAAGTTATTTTTTTTCTTAGTAAGTAGCTATTATGTGAGATGTTATGGTACTCACTACGCAATAAAAAAACACCCCCCCCCCCCCTCCCCCAGATAACGGCGCCAATAATTACAATTTATTTAGACAGGAAAACCCGAAGGTAAAAGTTTCATTGTGAACTTTTATTACCTGGGACAGGCAATGTATGGGCATTCTGTATCCATTCACGCCATCTTCTATGCCTTGAAATCAGCTTTATACTTTTTAAAATGTATACTTTTTTTAATTGCAGGTTGATGAATTATATTTGGAGATACTGTACGAGATATTACACAATGTCGGAGGACGTGACGTAGGCTGCGAGGTGGGGCAGCAGGCCATGCTCGGCTACGTGCAGGAAGCCTTCAAAATATCCAACGAGAAGCACACGCAACTCCTGACACAGGCTGAGGCGAAGGAACCACCTGAGCTAATGCTAAATGTGGAGATAATTGAAGGAAAGGATATTGTCCCAAAAGACCCCACCGGTTTAAGTGACCCTTTCGTCACAATATACGTTATGTCAAACACTGCTCACAGATATAACACGTCTGTAAAATCGGCAACACTAAATCCTACTTGGGAAGAGCATTTTTCATTGTAAGTACTGCCTTATATCTATTTTGTTCGTGTTCTTTACGTTTTGTAAGAATCCCGTTTGATTTATTTGTATTTTTAACCGACTTCAAAAAGGAGGAGGTTCTCAATTCGGCCGGTTTTTTTTTTTTTTTTTTTTTTTTTATGTATGTACACCGATTACTCAAAGACGCCTGGATCGATTTCAAAAATTCTTTTTTTGTTTGAAACGGTATAGTCCCCATTGGGTCCCATTGCCATCATGTCAAGATCTGATGATGGAATCCTGGAGAAATTGAGGGGAACTTTCAAAAATTATATGGGTGTCTAGTGTGTTCGTATACTTTTCCATTTAGTACTTTTAAGCACTACAATTTCATGAAGGTTTAAAATCGATCTGATGATGGAGCCATAAAACAGACGAGGGAACTCCTCGGCGATTTACAGCAGTTACCTTGTGTTTGGGCTTGATTAATTTGTAATAATGAGAACTTTCCACATAGATAGGTTGTGACTCTCATTTAAGGGTTTGATGATGAAGACCAAGGACAATTAAAGGAACTCCTTAACAGTTTACAGTAACTACCTTGTGTTTGGCCTTGATTAATTCGTATTGCTGAGAACTTTCTACCTAAATGACTTGTGTCTCTTATTAGGGTTCTGATGATGAAGACCAAGGCCAATTAAGGGAACCCCTTAACGGTTTACGGTAGCTTCCTTGTGCTTGGGCTTGATTAATCTGTATTGCTGAGAATTTTGTACCAAGATGGGTTGTGACTGTCATTAGGGGTCTGATGTATTCGTTTGAGATAAAATTTTACACTAAAAATGGAAAAATAATAAAAATTTTAATAAAAAAAATACAACCGACTTCAAAACCTAAAAACGTACCGACTAAACTAAAAAGTGAAAAATAACATCATAATATGTTCTACCTGCTGATCAGTATGAAGGCGGTGCTTAGCCGGTGTTGTCTTAATTTAAGCCATTTCTGACAAGACCACATGAAACAACACTGTCTGCAAAATCTAAATCTATAAGATATTCTCACATGGCTTGAATTAATACATCACCGGCTTAGCACCGCCTTCATACTGATCAGCAGGTAGAACATATTATGATGTTATTTTTCACTTTTTAGTTTAGTCGGTACGTTTTTAGGTTTTGAAGTCGGTTGTATTTTTTTTATTAAAATTTTTTCATGTAGAATAACTACTCAGCAGGGCATCTACCCTTCCCGTAACTCTTTATAGACCTTTAATCCGCACTTGAATTTATGAGTACACCACATGTGAATAAGTGTGATTGATCTAAGGAAAAGGCTGACTCATATGCTCCCTCCTAGACTTTTAATATGTTTGCTTATTAAAATTTGATTTATAAGTATAATTATAGAATTTTCAGAGCATTCGTTGTTAGTTAGCAATTTTACGATCAACAATTTTCGTTTCCATTCACCCACTATTTATTTTCTTTGCAGGCCTATTCCAGGAAATTTGCAAGAAGATTCATTATGTGTAGAAGTTTGGTAAGTTTCAACTTATCTACTGCTACGTTTTCTTTTCCGAAAGATTCTTTATATTTTTATGAGGAACTAAAGAGGTCACAAACTTGTCCTTAATTTCTCTTACCTCTCTTCAGGGATTTCGATCCAGCGGAGACGGTGAAAGAGAAAATGACCAAAATATTCGAAGTTAAAGGCGTCAAAGGACTTCGTAAGCTTATGAAAGAAATTGCAATCACAGCGTCTACGGGGAAACACGACAATGAGCTAATTGGCACTGCTAATATACCACTAAGTGTAAGTATAAATCATGATCCTAATACACTGTGTAATTGAGGAGTTGTTGAAACTAAAGTTATTGATACCTACTAGATTCCTGGCATCATTTAGCGTTCACGTATGCGTTCAAACTCGCGACATATCCCCAATCTTAACATAGCTATCTGCTCTGAGATTGATAAAAAGCAGAATCTGAAGTGGAATTAATCAATGTACCTCAAGTTTACGGTGTCATCGCACCTTTCGATATATCGTCAATCGATACTATCGATCCACTGCGATTGAATGATATGGTAACTTTTGAGGTTCGACTTCTGTCTGCTTGATTTAATGTTGATCACAACGATCGACCACTGATCGATGTGGACTATTACTAAAAATGTATTCCAAAGATGCGTTGTTGGTCAGCTCTAATTTTGCAAGGCTTTGGAATGATCGTGTTTTTGCATAACATTAAAATGATGCCTTTATGTTGCGTAGGCAATATCTCTGAAGCATATATGTGCAAACTGGTATCTTAGAAAAACCCCCTTCACTTTAAAAGGCTATGCGGAGAATCCGTCTTTAATATGAACAAACAGCGCCATTGTTTTCGTAAGACCTTTTGCAAATAAGAAATTGAAAAACTGGAATTTAAGGAAAATCCCATTTACTTACAAAGGCTTGGTGGGGTATTTAATTGATGACTTGCCTTGCACTAATCATCGTCATTATGTATTCCACTTTCAAGTATAACAAATATTTAAGTAGGTAGGTTCATTAGTCAAGCAGGAAAATCCTAAGAAATAGTATTTTTGCAAGTTAGTCTTGTGATAGTGTTTATTATTTGTTGACGTGGGTGTTTTGTTTTGTGGTGCTGGAGTAAGGAGTTTTTTTAGTTTGGGTAAAATTTAAAATAATATATCGTAATCTTTTACACTTGGGTTATGTAGTTTTGTAAAATAACTCAATTTTCAATAAACTACCCAATTTGCCAGGATACTGGATATGCACATATTTGAGAGCTAATATTACTTTCGGAGTATCATCCTTCAGAGCAGGCATCCTACGAACATACTACATTTTGTTTATCAACCTTATAAATATTTATATGTAGGTGTCAAACCTCGTTAGTTCGAATTTTATTAGCTACAATGTCCCAAACTGAACTTAAATGACGCTGTTTCTACACTAGTTTAGAAAAGATTAAGTATCTTTTCTAATATAAGTCGATTATGAGTAATAATGGTAAAGTACTAGTAGCAGTTACGTACTTTTAACATAACAAAATTTTGTTTGGATTTAGGTCATGCACCGTAGTTGCTTGCTTTGATGTATTAATAATAATAACTAAACAAGGAAATGTAGCTGTTTAAAAACATCTTAAAAGTAGTTTTGAGATCGATGGTCTGAAGCTAAGTGGAAAACTAAAACGATTTATAAAAATAATTCGATTTTAGAATGTTCAGTCCTTTCTACAGAATTGATGATTTTTTTGCACGTTTAAAGTGGGTATGCAATGTTTAGATTCACAATTGATAGACAATCGGGTTCTAGGTTTTAATTTAAATTTTTAGCGAAATTTGCAATGAAATATCTGCAGCTATAAGTAGATATTTGATAATAAATTTTTGAATAAATTTTGATATCCATTAGGTGTTTTAAGTTAAACTGCTATTAACTAGGCGGAGACAAATCAATAAATAAAACATATCTGCCTGCCTTTGAGCTTTAAATGGTGAAACTATTCCGAATATCTGAATCAATGAATATAATTAATTCATTGTATAACTATGATTGTTAAAATAGTAGTTATATCGTGAAGATCGAGGACCCTGAGATATAGGTTTTTCAAACTACATTCAGGGTTTACCGTTTGAGACATGTGATAGGTATTTAATTTCTTAAAATGCACACAACTGAAAAGTTGGAGGTGCATGCCCCGGACCGGATTCGAATCACCCTCCGGAATCGGAGGCAGAGGTCATATCCACTGAGCTATCACGGCTCTATTTCAATAATTTTGACTGATAAATAATTTGAATTTCAGTCGATCCCAGCGTGCGGTATGACGACGTGGCTGAACTTGAACAAGAAGAGCAAACTGCGCCGGCAAGGCGTGCTGAAGGCGAGGTTCAGCTTCTCGTCGGAGAAGAACTCGCAGGTGGCAGCGCAGGAGCACAGGCATCTCTTGAGGATACTCTTGCTTCATGAGCTCGAAAGTTCCAAGGTTTGAAATTTAACCATCTATACAATGAACCACACGCTGTAGAAACAAATTCCATCAACACAGTACCATTGTAAATAACGACCAGATTTAATTTTTAAATTGTGGACCCAACTTTTCGCTATTTTTCCGTTCTTGCTAGATCTGAGCCCATATTAGCCGTTATTATAGACTGATAATGTTCAATTCTCAATATTTTTATGTTACATCTTGTACCACCTACTTCTAGAGTACGTTAAGCCTTTCAATCATTATCGAAAGACCAATAGGTCTTAGATGCGTAGCAATGGGACTAAAGCGAGCCATATTTTTGATGCAATTAGAAAAAGGCATATAGTCGAACAATGGCGGCTATTGGTCAACAATGTCAATTAAGGCCTATAATCTAAATCAAATGAAAATCAAATCCAAATTCATTTATTTCAAATAGGCTTAGTTTACAAGCTATTTCGAAACGTCAGGTAATAATATTAAACTTAAGATAATAGTGATAATAATTATTCGAAAACTTTAAATTAAAGTTACGAGGGTTCCAAATGCGCCTTGATCCGAGAAGAGCCCACAAAAAACTCAGCCAGGTTTATCCTTTTTTAGTTTATCATCATTTAACAATAAGTATATAAGTAGCCTGTCCTGTAATAATACATTTAAATTCCAAGCAATTTTGTCGTTTATAGGACTTATAGGATACAGATGGTGAGAATGCCAATACTTGCAGGTAGCTCCGTACTGGTGGTGCGGCAACTTCAGCGCGGCGGCGGAAGGCGTGCTGACGCAGCACGCGGCGCAGAGCGGCCTGTCGCAGCTCGACAACCACCTGGCGCAGTGGACCGTGTACTGCGCCGTCACCACCGACCACCCGCTCAGCTTCGCCCTCTTCAACGGCCTGTTGGACAAGCTCACCAAGCCGTTGCAATCTGGTGAGTTTCTCTTCCCATCGTCCTTTGAAATTAAATTTTGTTCCTTGAAATTCCTGAGATGATACAAAACGTCCAATTTGACAAAGTCTTTGCAATCCGGTGGCTTTTTCTACCCATCATCCTTTAAAATTTTTCTTTGCGATGATACACGACAGCCCATTAGATAAAATCACCAAACCTTTGCAGTCCGGTGAGTTTATCTATCGTCGTTTTTAAATTATTTTTTGTATCCTTGAAATACTTATGATAAGAGATAGTACACTACACCCTATTGGATAAGGTCAACATCTTTTGAAAGTCTTTCGAAATTAATCTTTTGTGTTCTTGAACCGCCTATTAAAGGGTACCCAGCGGTCTAATGGGTAAGGTCACCAAATCCTTGATATACAGTTAGTTTCCTGTGTTGGACGACACTCCACGATGGTAGACCAGTGAACTTACTCTGGATATGGGGGTTACAATAACGTAGTGTTTCGAGGTCCAGGAGGCCTAGTCTAGGCAATGTCCAGCAGTGGACGTTCATTGGCTGTTAATGATGATGATGATGATGATTTACGTGTTGTTCATTTTGTCGATGGTTTAATTGCAGGTCTCGTCAATGAAGAGGACGTCAAGCTCTTTTGGGACGGAGCGAAGAAGTTGCTTCCAACTTGTTACAGCCACATAAGGAAATTAAGAAAAAAGACCGCCGGCGACAAGACAGTCATGAAAACGCTTCGAGAAGTTTTGATAATCCTTTATAAACTGTCCATATTGGATACACCTGAATCTATTGATTTGTTTCCGGCTAATTTATACGGTTGGCTAAGAGATAAGGACGATGGCACCAGATTAACATTACACGAAGTCTTGAATCAGGCAGTTATACAGGGTGCTTCCGATTGGTTCGTGCACATACTTGACAATAACGAGTGTAAAGATAAAACGGAGGAATCGAGGCTGCAGCATTTGATTCGAGTCATACAATTAGTTAGATCTGATTTGCAAAGGGCTGTGGAGTACTTCGATAGGGTTTTTATCGAGTAAGTATTTTTAATATATGATTGAAGTGTGGTTTGTTAAAAACCTCGAAAACATATTCTTTGATTGAATAAATTTACGTGAAATTGATCAAGGTTTGTCTGACTTTTGAAGCCATTTAGGCTTATTATTATTTAATTGATCTTATATTCCTGAAATTGGTTTACGTATTCCGATAAAATAATCACACTAATATTATGAAGGCAAAATTTTGTGTGTAAGTGTGTATGTTTGTTTCTCCTTTGCGCTGCGGCTACTGAAGCGGCTGAAATATGGAATGGAAGTAGATTTTACTCTGGATTAACACATAGGATTCTTTTTATCCCAGAAAAATGCATAGTTCTCGCTAAAGCGAACGGTGGCCGATTTAACTTCAGCCAATTATCTTTTTCCTCACATTGACAAGCTACGTGTTAAGGTGTTACTTACATGAAATGCGAAGTGTTGATATCTGTTTTGCTAACTAAATAAATGTCTAAACCTTTCAGGGTGATGAGTTTCCCGTATTCCAAAGCGCTATACGGAGTGTATGAGGACAAGATCGCTTCGCTAGTGGAGCCAGAAGTGATACAAGTGTGCAAGAGCATGAAGCGGCTGCGATACAGCGAGGGGTCCACCAACAGTGTCCACTTGGCCGGGGGTCTCAACGGAGACACCGGGCTGGGCGCAACCGAAGTTGGCACTGAGCCCTTGGCTATGGGCACGACGTTGTTCGAATTATATCTTGCGTTGCAGAGGTTTTTGACGTGAGTATTTATTTCTGTATTTAAAATTTGATTTGGCGGTTTCACCCGCCGAAATATAATCTAATCTATCTCTATAAATTTAAACATACGAAAACTATAGCCAATTTCATTCTTATCTGGTCAGCCATTTGTCAGATAAATATACTCAACCAATAGCAGAGCAAACATACCCGACTTAGTTTAGTATAGAACCTGTGTTATGTAAACTAATATTTAAATTGAAATTCTCTGATTCTGACTCACAAGTTACACATGTCAATATATCCTTATTAATCAGAACTTTTGTGGTTGTGGTCAAATACAAAACTATGCCTAATTATGGTATTTTCCATAGAAAGTACTTCCTAAATGTGTTTGGAACATCACATCACAATTTCCCTTTTATGCATAACAAAACATGACAAATCTGAAAATGTGTTTAAAAAATGTATTATTATATTTATAATCATTTACTTACAGGTTAGGTCAAGGTCTTAATGAAACAGATTGGAACTCATACAGCATATCAAAGTTCCACGGTTGGTTTTCCGATGGAGTAGCTCAGTGGCTCGACATAGCGGCTTACAAGGCGCTGACTCGCATTGAGAAAGCGGTGGAGCTGGATCATCTGGTGCCTGTCGATACCAATGTGAAGTACAGCAGCTCTGGAGTTGACACGTTGGCGATATTTTACCAGATTAAAATATTCTGGCAACAATTGGCGTGGCCGGACGTTGAAGGCTGTTATGCATTTGTTGCTAAAATTATTGATGTAAGTATAGCAGGCACAATTATTATAATATATTATAGATATTGTTGGCTTATCCCTCGAAACGTATAGGTATTAGAAGGCGGGAAGGGACAATGATGAATATGCAAAAGGTTATACTAAAAACTGAAACCTGAAAGTTTTCTGGAATAATATCTGAGCCTTTTCTTGACACAAACTTCTGCGCCAATACGAGGACAAATAAAATAGAAGGTTGGGCACATATGACGTCTGTGACAGCCTGGTTATAGGAAACGGGTTTGTCTAGTTAAAACAGCTTATAGCGGACCGAACATACTCGTAATATGTTGTTTCGTCTCTTAAGTGGATTAAAGCGTATTATTGCACATACCGCCAACTTTTGGAGCTTTGGAGCTTGTACATTTAGCCAGTCCTCATGTAATTTTTCATTAACTTTGCCCTCAAGTCATGTCATGTCATGTCTTGTTAGCGAAGGCTACCTTACCAAAACGTTTGATAGCGTCCACTGGGAACATCGAATTTATCACTTAAAGCTCTCTTGTTCAACTTCCACTTCATGTGAACTATATAATATTGAATGAAATGCATTTATTTTAGGCACGAAAACTCTAAAATGCAGCAAATCAATGAAAATGAAATGAGAGCTACATGTAATTCCTATGATATTCCCGCCAAACTCCAACTCTGATGTTCTGTTTCTGATTAAGAAGCTTAGATTAACGACAATGAATATTTGCACAGTTAACAACGTTTATTTAAGTGATAAAAATGCTTTTAGGATATATGCCGTTGTTGCGTGTTCTACTCGGACCGCATGGCCAACCGAGTGAGTAGCGTGGGCACCGTGACCAATGTGTACGAGGAGCGGTTCGAGGTGACCACGGACTGGTGCGTGGCCATCAACAACATCGACTACGTGCGCCAGAGCCTGCAGCCTTTCGTGCAAGAGCTGGGCATGGAGGAGATCATACAGAAGATGTGCGAGACGCGTTCCCCGCTTGAGGCTCAGAGGTTAGTTAGGTTTAAACGCAAATAAGGTGCCAAGGCTAACAGTCAAGAAAAAGACTAGCATTAAATAACCCTTCTTGTTATCGGGTAAAAAAAAACAAGAATGTGATGATTTTTGAGGTCTCTCCAATCAATTCAGGACTTGCCTCAGAGGCACTGATTCGTACAGTCATATTCTCTAGGTACTCAACCCATCACGTGATTTTTGCGACAAGATTATTTAATAAATCTGTAGTATCTGATTAACTTCCTTGAGTTCGAGCATTATGTCTTGATGAGTCGTTGGACTCTTGACTGTTACTATCCCTAGATGGCTCGTAAATTAGTTTTTGATTTACTCATACAGAGTAATTCAATATTCATCATCATCATTATTATAAGCCGATGGACGCTCACTGCTGGACGTAGCCTCTTGCATGGACCTCCAAGCATAACGGTCAGAGTCATTGAGGCCTGAATATTTTTTTTATTGAATAGTTTTTCTGACAAGAAATATGTTTATTCTACTACATTCTCAGTAAAGTCACTTCCTAACTCCTTAGTTAGGAAGTAACTTTACATCATCGTGTGTCGTTTAATAATGATAATAATTAGAGAGACAGAGTTAATGTTCCCATTTTTTACTTAAAATAGAAACAATAACAAAAACTAAAAAAAAAAAATAATAATAAATATACTCAATTCCTAATATTACAGGTGTAAGGAGACATTGCAGAATGTCATCGCCAATGCCATTGATACGGTTAAAAACAAAATTGTGGATCTTTTGGAAGTTATGATTAAAAAGGTAAATTACATTTTGAAAGTTAAGCTTAGGTTGAACTTGAAGAAATAAAATTATGTACTGAATTAACTAGAAGCACTAACCTTATTAGTATAAAGTTAGTGTGAGTGAGATTTTTTGTCACCAATCGCCATATTACCAAATTATGTACAGTTCTGTAAATTACCTCAACCAAACTTGAGATTTAATATTGTTTACATTATTATTGTGTTTTATTTCTAGATGATGCCATCTATCACACGTTTCCTAATAGAAGGAGCAGAACTACTCCACCAAGACTGTTCGAGTATGGAGCGTGTGATGCGATACTTGGAAGCCAATCTCGACACATTATACCAACATCTTAACAACGAAAACTTTTCTAGAACACTCGATATAGTTTGGGAACAACTTGGTGAAGTGTTATACGAACTTATACAAGCCAATCTTGAGGTATGCATTCAAAATAGTGATTTGGTGGAATATTTAACTTTGTTTCTAACTCGAGAGTAGATTGTATATTTTTTAAATCATCTATTAACAAATTTAATATTTTGTATATTCTATAGTTCAGTAAGGAAACATATTTGTATTATTTTTAAATATTCTAGTTTGTTTCTTTACTGGATGATCTATTATATCTTATTATTAACTTTATTATATTCATCGTTTTCACTAACAGAATAATTTATTAATTGTAGAAAGAAAGAATCGCTACCCGTATCCGCTTGTTTAGGCGTAGATATTTTGGCAAAAACAAAGTCTCCCCAAACTTTCTGTTGTTGCGGGTAAATAACTGCATTTGTGTCGCACGCAAATACTTTGAATAGTGCACTTTTTGTTTATTTTATGTATATTATTATTTTTTTTGATATTACATCAAGTGTTATTGTTTGATAGCACCGAAGGGCAAAGATAACTCGCTATATCGACCCGAGACGATTGACCAAATCGGCCGCAGCTAACTTAGACGCGGTAAACCACAGATCATTTAGCACCTTGCATTATTGTACCTACATGTTTACTGTGTTCGTCTACTATGTAGCCTGAATGAACAGCATGGCCCCTGGAAGACTGATAAATATCCTTAAACAGTAATTTCCTTATCAACCTATAATGTTTAGTTGAAGCTTTTGTTACCTCTTGATCATTTTGTCTGAATCCTTCAATGTAATTAGAAGAGTAGTGTGGAATTATCTAATTATGATTACAGAATCTCAAATCGATTGGCATTAAAGTAAAAAATAATGACGTATGTTTTGGGTTTGATCAAATACTTAGTAGTTAAAAAGCTAAAGTAGTGAAAGATCGTGTGATAGCTGCTATACCTTCAACATTTTATAAAAGCGTAAATATCTTTTTGTTTTACATTTTAGCGAAATATTTTTTAATCCCACTTCTGATCGACACATAAATTTTTAAAGGTATATTGGGGGACATGCTATTGGCAAAATTTTTGTAATTCAGTGAATTGTATGTAATGCGATTTATTTGTTGAAGTTTCGTCTGCTTTTTCAAAGTTATGTATGTTATTGAAGTCCTAAATATATGAATGTTTGGCTTGAAGCTATCCAAATTATTATCCTTGGCTTTATTATCTATTACAATAAGTAGTTTACGATTAGCATGGGTGATCTGCTTTAAACCTTGAGCACGATTCATGCTTGGAGAAGTATCATCATATCTATTTCTATATTTATTATGCATGGTGATAAATTATTTTCTTGGGTTATACAAATAGGGGAAATATTTTTGTTTCTTTAGTTAATGTCTATGGCACGGTATGGTTACACTTGAATAAAATAACAACTAAAACCTATTTATATAACTTATGGATTAGTTTTGGTCAAAATAGTAGGTATTGTGGTGATTTGATAATTAACTAAACTTAAACAATTTTGAGATTTGAATCTAAATGCGTTTGATAAGTCTATAAAGTTATAAGCAAGCAAGTTATATTTATATTCACGAGAATTCCTCGCAGTTTCTACATATCTTAGGATTGATCAAGTTTAGTTAATGGCTTAAGTTGATAGAAGATATACAATGGATTCGCTAAGATGAAAGTTTAATTACAGAAACGACGTCCTCCCTCATTCTTTTCCAATCTACACGAATGTTTAAAAATAATGGTTCGCTCCTTCCGACAAGACAATAAAGACATTTACACGTCTGATACGTTAAAACGCGTGGAGTATCTGTTGAATCTACACGGTTTGGAGACGAGAGAGCTGATACATCAGTACCATTTGGAGAGGTGGCAGGAGCAGCAGGCCGTCACTGAGCCGAAGATGGGGTTGTTGACAGTACGAGCGCAGTTCGTTGAAGACAGTTTGAAGCTTGAAATCATGAACGCCAGGAATTTGACCCCTACTGATTCAAATGGTGAGTATCTTCAGATTATTTTTAAAGCTACGAATCAAGCATTTTAAAACTAATTTTTAAAAGATGCAATCCATTGCTTCATGCGTTTAACTATAATTTTTATATTGTAATATGATACATTTTCTGTATTTGTCAATCTAAGCCTATAGATTCAGTTTAAATAATTCTTCTTGTGGTCTATGAAGAAATACTTACATCTCGGCCAATATATTTATATTTTTTACATTATATAGGCTAGCGCTTGGCAGCAACCATGCTTGACAGCAAGCGATGATGCAGCCTATGGTTGAACGCGCTTGCCTAGAAGATGCCTATCCAGTATTCACTTTTGACATAATTATACCCAGGTGGTAGGGAAAACGGAAGCTGGAAGGGCATTCCATAATTATATGTCAATAGTTGACTGGTCTGTTAGATCCTTTTATTTATATACTGATAAATGACTTAGGCCGTGATAGCCCAGTGGATATGACCTCTGCCTCCGATTCCGGAGGGTGTGAGTTCGAATCCAGTCCGTGGCATGCACCTCCAACTTTTCAGTTGTGTGCATTTTAAGAAATTAAATATCACGTGTCTCAATCGGTGAAGGAAAACATCGTGAGGAAACCTGCATACCAGAGAATTATCTTAATTCTCTGCGTGTGTGAAGTCTGCCAATCCGCATTGGGCCAACGTGGTGGACTATTAGCCTAACCCTTCTCATTCTGAGAGGAACTCCACAGTGAGCCGAATATGAGTTGATAATGACATGACCCTATAAAGTTTCAGTTTAAATAATGCTTCTTGTGGTCTAAGAAGAAACACTTACATCTCGGCCAAAATATGTTGATAGTAATTACCTAAATGATACCCAATGATATAACTGGTCTGTAAGATCCTTTTATTTATATACCGATAAATGACTTACCATTTGTCTCATCTCCTTTAGGTCTGTGTGATTCGTACGTCCGCGCAGCACTGCTTCCCGAAGATTCGTTCGTGAACGTTGAAAAGCCAAAAACTCAGACACATAGCAAAAACCTCTTTCCGCTATACGACGAGATGTTTTCAATGTAAGTTGTTATATTTAATTACTAGTGCTAACCTTCCAACCGTGCTTCCCAATTGTAAGGACTAACCACGTAGCGTAGATGGTATTATTAGTGCCAGCGTTGGTATAAATTCTATTCTCTCAATGAGAAGAGTTCGATGAGTGGATCTCTCTCCATTTTGGTGTTTTTTTTTTTAATGCAAATAGGCTCGCGTTTGACCATGATCTAACCTGATGGTAAGTGTCGATACAGTCTAAGATGGGACACGCTTGCCTAGAAGGTGCCTATTCACTCTTGTTTTGAAGAAGTTTTGTGGTACACCAAAAGGGAAAGAAAGATATCAGGACCAGAACTCACTTCCGAAGCAAGAAATATAATTTTAGTTTCAGTTGTCTGCTTAGACGGCTACAATATACTTCCTGAAACGCTTATTTTTTGTTTTTGACTGTTGGACAGTTCTATATGGAGTTATTTCAAAACTGTCAGTTTCCCTTTGGATGATATATCATCGAAACGTCTACGTTCAAAATTCCGATTAAAATCAACTTTGTCTCCAGATCGCTAACGCACGAGCAGCGGCGCATCGCCGACGGGCTCATCCACCTGGTGGTGAAGGACAAGGACATGTTCAGCGTCAGCAACACGTTCGTGGGCGAGGCGTACCTGCACTTCAGCGAGATCCCCGACACGCCGGCGCCCATCTCCAGCCTGCCGCAGCAGCACTTGCCGCTCTCCAGACCTGCCACTATCGGTAACTTTTTTGTTTTCTATCACTATCAGCTGATAAAGGCCTCCTACAAGAGGTCTCTAACTCGCCGACGCCCATCTTCAGCAGCAAAACTTGCCGCTCTCCAGGCCTGCCACTATCGGTAACATTTTTGTTTTCAAATCTAAAATCATTTATTTCAAGTAAGCTCAGTTTACAAGCACTTTTGACACGTCAGTTGACTATTTGTAAAGATTCTACCACCGGTTCGGAAGGCAGGTTTTCTCATCATTATCAGCCGAAAGAGGCCTGTTACAAGAGGATTATGACAAGCAATAAGCAGCAATGGCTATGCCAAGCCGATGATGTATTAATTCAAGCCATGAATATTGAAAATGTTTAGGTATTTCAGACTGCTCTTTCATGTGGTTCTTTCAGAAACGGCTTAAATTAATACTACACCGGCTTAGCAGCGTCTTCAAACTGATCAGCAGATAGTACATAATAATATTATGATGTTATTTTTCGCTTTTTAGTTTGTTTTTTTAGACCGTTTTAGGTTTTATATTTCTTTTATTAAAATTTTGTTATTCGAAATCTCCTTGTCTAATTCTTTTTTATTTTACAAAATTTTATTAAATCCGCTACTTTACTTTACTTTAGAAAGTGAATCCTAATTTGTAACGTAACTTTAGTAAATAATGCAAAGTCCATGTGTATCTAGCTTGTGCGCTTTTTATTACCGCGCGAATCTATTTTTGAATGTTAAATTCCTTTTGCTAGATATTCAATACACGTACTGGCGGCAAACAATAACTGTGCAAGCTTGAATAACAAATAACTAAGATTTCATGAGAAACGTCTTTAAAATTACATACGGGTACCAGGTTATAAAAGTGGACCGTAATGAAAAGGGTTGTAAACTTGTAACCTTAAAAACTTCGTCTGAAAAACGAAATGGATAGATTTGATTTCAAAATCGGTTTAGTAGATTCATATATTGCCCCATACAATATCACAAACTTAGAAGTACCTAATATACAACTAGTATATATTGAAAATAAGTTTATTAATCGTATATTTATTTACAGACGGCGATGCTATCAAAGCTTTGGAGTCCAGACAAGGAGACAAACAAGCACGGGAGTTCCTTAAGAAACTAAGACAGAAAATGCCAAGTAAACAATTTTTCTCGCTAGGCTGAATATTTATATGAATATACGTAATATAAGCATAATTTATTTGTGATAACATAACGCACAGAATGTTGATAATCCTATATATGTATTATGTAGTGAACAGCAATCTGTGAATAGTAGAAAAGAAAGCAATATTTTAAGCCTGTAGTTCTAAAGTCCTACACAAAAGTGTCAAGTGTCTGCTAATTTTAATCAAAATTGTATTATCTAGAACTGAGTCTATCATGTTCCTCATACTCTTAAGGTGTTGATAGATTTGAACATTCACTTGTAACAGAACATCGAGCTTTCATCGTTTTTATATTTGTCGAACTGAACAACGAGCTGAGCCAAAATATAATTATAGAGCCAAATATTGCTACGAACATTTTGAGAATTCTAGCGAATCTATTCTCGTCAAAGATATTCTTCTCGGTAAAAAGTTCCAAGAAAATCTGTTCTTTAGAATGCTCGCCGGAACGCTGGATATGGAATGCTCGTTAAAATGTTCTCGTATTTTTCTGTGATGTAACATTCGCAAGAATGCTCAAGTCTGTCAGCACCTTTATAAATTTACTCTAGCATAACGCTAATTATATATCGATAAATCTATTCTTGCAGATTATAGAATTTGTTTAATTGGGTTTTCCATATAAAATTGAGCTTAGAGATTAGTATGTAAAGTTTTACGAGCAATAAAATATGCAATTTGATTATACAACGTGTCCCAAAATTCAACGATAAGCGGGCGCCAAAAGATTGACCTGCTCATGAGCACTTAAGGAAAAATAATAAAAAAAATATACCTAAATTTTTTTTTTAGTTACAAAATAAATTTTAAAATTCTTTGAAAATTTACACCTTGTATGATATTTTGAACTACCGCAGCTACAATTTCTTAAATATGCTTAAGATTTTTTTTGTATCGGAACCTAAGTAGTACTACTATTCACCACAACTCTTAAAAACACCACAATGCCCGCAGTTTTTACACAAAAAAAAATCAAAATATTTTTTTTCCCTCAAATTTTTAAAGATTTTTACTTTCAGTCTACTTTGACTCATGGTCTTGCAAAAAAAAGTATGAACACCGCTATGGCAAGTTATTTTCAAAGTTGACGCAACTAATCAAGATTTCAAAATAGTATAATACCCTAGGATAACTAGTCACAAAAAAAAATATGCGTACCATTTGTAAACAAGAACCAAATTTCTTAATTGTTCTTGTTGTTAGTAATAAATTTTACTATGTTCCAAAAATGTGTTTGTTATTTTAATTACACAACATTAAAGTAAATGTTCGAATTGTTTTCCACCGGCATTAATACAGGCACGACATCGCCTTAAAAACGACCGTTTTATTTTTCGCGCATATCTTCTAGCATTGATATGTGCCGCAGCCTGAGTGATTTTTTGCCGAAGCTCGTCCAATGTCGTAATCGGTTTTGCGTAGATCCTGTCTTTGAGACAACCCCAATAAAAGAAATCCAGGGGGTTTAGGTCGGGTGATCGGGGTGGCCATAGGATAGGACCAAGTCGCCCGATCCAACGCCCCGGATACTCGTGGTCTAGGTATTGTCTCACAGGACGAGCGTAGTGAGCTGGGCAACCATCATTTTGATACCACATATTTTGAAGGTCGCTTAGGGGGACGTCTTCTAGTAATTCTTGCAAATCATTTTGTAAAAAGTTCAAATAACTGTCCCCATCTAAGTTTCCTTGTAATTCAAAAGGCCCAATCACTTTTCCATTTAAAATGCCCGTCCATAAGTTGACCTTAAATTGATATTGGGATTTGTCTTCTCTCATCAGGTGCGGATTCTCATTGCTCCAGCTGTGTAGGTTGTGAAGATTTAAATAGCCATCTTTCTTGCAGGTTGTTTCATCCGACCATAGTACTTTATCCAAGAACTGAGGATCTTCCCGATGCTTTTGAAGCATCACTCGGCAAAATGCGATCCGCAGTGGATAGTCCCGTGATAGTAACGTTTGTACACGTCTGTAATGATATGGGTGTAGCCGATGACGTTTTAGTATTCGATGTGCTGAACTTTTTGGGATTCCCGTAGCTGCTTCTATGGCACGCACTGAGGTAGTTGAATCAATGTTTATTTCATTGAGAACTTCTTCATCGCATTCCGATCTAGGTCTTCCAGCGTTTCTTCTAGCTGACGGCAAACGACCCTCCGAAAACGCTTGATGCACATTCATAAATACCCGATAATCTGGATATCTTTGAGCGTTTGGGTACCTTTCTCGATACAATCTGCTAGCAGCGTTAGCATTGCACCGACATTCTCCATAAATGAGATGCATGTTAGCGTATTCCATCGGCGTGTATGGTTGCGGCATGATAACGCTAAACAGTCCAAAATACACCAAAAGTCCAATTCACAAAACACAGGCACAGTCCAAAATAATGCCAGGTCAGTTCAGTTTGCAGATCACTTAAGTCCAGTCCAAAATGCAAAGCCAAAAGTCGTTAGTACGAGAGCCACGTCAATTGAATACGGAAAGTTGCGCAGTAAACAAAGGAGCAGAGCGTACTGACTTGCTGGGAACAGGATTTTCTTTACCTGCATCATTGTCATTCAACAAAGAACATCTGTCTATCCCTCTCTAACGTATACTTATCGCTATCTTTCTCTCTCTCTCTCTCTCTTATTTTTAAATGTTATCGTTCGTTCCATTAAAATTCTAGGAAATTGCAACGTATGACTCACATCATTTTGTGCATAAAGTAAAAGTGATTTCTAGGAGCAAAAACATTTTAGAAATTTAGTTCTTGTTTACAAATGGTACGCATATTTTTTTTTTGCGACTAGTTATCCTAGGGTATTATACTATTTTGAAATCTTGATTAGTTGCGTCAACTTTGAAAATAACTTGCCATAGCGGTGTTCATACTTTTTTTTGCAAGACCATGAGTCAAAGTAGACTGAAAGTAAAAATCTTTAAAAATTTGAGGGAAAAAAAATATTTTGATATTTTTTTGTGTAAAAACTGCGGGCATTGTGGTGTTTTTAAGAGTTGTGGTGAATAGTAGTACTACTTAGGTTCCGATACAAAAAAAATCTTAAGCATATTTAAGAAATTGTAGCTGCGGTAGTTCAAAATATCATACAAGGTGTAAATTTTCAAAGAATTTTAAAATTTATTTTGTAACTAAAAAAAAAATTTAGGTATATTTTTTTTATTATTTTTCCTTAAGTGCTCATGAGCAGGTCAATCTTTTGGCGCCCGCTTATCGTTGAATTTTGGGACACGTTGTATAAAGCAATTAAATGGGCAATAAGCGTAGACTGAGATGCTTTTAAAAACAAAACGTGTTTTATGATGAATATTGGAGAGTTAGATTTGGAATTGCTGGAACAATTGAATCATTTTGGGGTGATTTTTGAATCTCGATCTTGGAAAAGTATGAATGGGTAATTAATTAAATATGTAAATTCTCTTAGGTCCATTTCGAAACGTTTTTGGTTAATAATAGTTTTAGATCTCAGTGAAAATGGAATTAAAGTAGGCAAAACTAATATGCAGCTTTTAACGAAAAAGTTTCTTAGTCCCTAATTTTTTAAATTTTTGTAGAATTGGAAAAAGGTAGCTTGTCAATATATTTGTAAGTAAAAGCTATCCAAAACGAAAACTATTCTTAACTAAAAAAAATATTTTTTTGGTGCAGTCTGCCGAAATTAGACTTTTGTAAGTCTAATTTCGGCAGACTGCACCTACCACCTACTTTACAGTTTTAAAGAAAACTGTCGGTAATGTATGTAGGTACATTGTATAATTATTTATTACGAACTATGGCCAACTCCAAAAGTTGGTGTAATGTATATCTTGTAGCATTTAAGTTATGTATGGATGTTAGTGATTTTATGAAACATAATGAATGTTTAGACTTTATACTTAAGGCATGTATTCTGTAGGCATCTTTTCATTTGAGTTACGTAGGCGAAACGTATGGTTAGTTCTAAAGCATTTACAAACTTTACCATTTGGTAGAAATATTAGATAAAGATTTTTTTTTTATAATACTTAAATTATTTTTATATTACTTAGTTGGATAAATTCAATAAACATATGAAGTAAAGTGACAGAATAGTCAACATTTTTGCGCAGACAGGAACATTGATCTTCCAGTTGTAGGAATATTTTCATACGCAATTGAATAAGAGCCGTGATAGCCCAGTGGACATGACCTCTGCCTCTGATTCCGGAGGGTGTGGGTTCGAATCCGGTCCGGGGCATGCACCTCCATCTTTTCAGTTGTGTGCATTTTAAGAAATTAAATATCACGCGTCTCAATCGGTGAAGGAAAACATCGTGAGGAAACCTGCATACCAGAGAATTATCTTAATTCTCTGCGTGTGTGAAGTCTGCCAATGCAACGCATTGGGCCAGCGTGGTGGACAAATGGCCTTGCCCCTCTCATTCTGAGAGGAGATTCGAGCTCAGCAGTGAGCCGAATATGGATTGATGACGTCAATTGAATAAACAACAAAAAATAGGCAAATATTATTTTCATGAAGGTTCTAAATGTTATATTAGAAATTTTTAAAATGTATGTAAAACCTATTATTTTGTACCTCAAATGAAAAGGGATGTTCCATCCAAATATTGCCAAGTGGATACATGGCTTTAATCGTTCGGTAGTTGGTGTATACTGTGATAAAGATACGTGCCTTAATGCCTTGAAATTTTCTTTCATACCTTATTTACTGATATCTATTTATATATATTTAAATACACAGACAGAAAGTATGTTCATACTACCTACGTGTATTTAAATATCAGCCATATTTTGTAAGAAACTTTATACCTACATATTACGGGCCATGTTTTGCAAGGTGGTAAAAGTTTATATTGCAGTTCAGAGTTTTTTAACCAACTTCAAAAAAGGAGGAGGTTTCTAAATTCAACCGTATATAGGTATATATATTTTAAAATTATTAACAAGTTACATTTGATTAGTTAACATTTGATAACGATCTTACCCGACTTTAAGTGACAATTTATTTTACAGATGTATTCTAAGAAATAAATTCCTAGTTTCTCTATGCCGTCTGTTTGAATTTATAGACTTCTAAGTTCTAAATACTTAATGATTATTGTGTTGCCCAAAATTTTGTATCGTATAATACTTATATCACTATTGATTTTAAAAGAATGGCTAACTTCGTCCTTAGTACAAGTAGGTATATAAAGTTTCCATGAATTTCTTTTTTGTTTACTAAAGTTTTATTTTCTTGCATTTCATACTGATACGTTTGTAACGTGATCTTCCGTTTTATAACGAAGCCAGATTATATTTCTTTCTTATTTATTGTGTCAATAAAGCTGTTTTACATGTCAATGTTGTTTGAATTATTTAGATCCTTCATACCACATAAGTATACGAGTATATATATTTCCTTATCGGTCTCGTGGTTAATCTTTATATGTATGGATTGAGATGTCCTGGATTTTAGTACGGGAATCTAAGGATCGTATTTAGACCTTGACTGTGATTTCACCTGATGTTAAGTGATGATACAGTCTAAGATCGTACCGGGTTTAAAATATTGATGAATCTCAGGTAATATCTAATAGGCGATCGGAGCCTGGAGGCTTGAGGGCTAGCTAGATATTTAGAGAGCTAATTTCCCCGCTGGAATGTTTATATAGCCTTACGTGTTATGTCCAATGTGGCTCGCAAGAATTACCTATAATATACCTATCTACGTTGGCACTTTACACTAAGAGGAACTGGAAAACAGAATACACATATTTTGTGCGTATAAAGTCTAGGCTTCTACAGTCTGGAAAGTTCGTTTACGACACTCCCATATGATATGCGGGCGACGAGAGGAAAGACTGCGCGGGTGTGAAATCGTGCATGCGGGGAAGTGATGTGCATCAGTTGAGGGTTTTTCATTCATCGCTACATGCCCCCCTGCCCGCTTATACATATAGAGCTTAGATCCATCGTTACTATGCGGGTTGGCGGGCTTAGAACGATAATGGTAAGTTCATTAACAGTCACTATCAAATGTCGATGTTAAAGACTCTTAGACCATTAATAAAGACTGGAACCGACAGCGTAACATGCTCTCTGAGGCGCACCTTACACCTTACACCACCAACTTCCCTACTGCAGGCTGAGAATTTCAAATGTTCTTAGAACAAAAAAAACGTCAGTTCAGTATCTTAACCCGACGCTGGATTACTAAACTAATATTATGAAGATGTAAAGTTTGTGAGGTCGTAGGGTAATCACTGGATCTTATAAACCGATTTTGAAAATTCTTTTAAGCCACGTGAGTGTCATATGACATGGCGGCGTTTCCAGACAGATTTTGGCGGGTCGTCCCGATTTTTAAATAAAAATTAAATGTCTAGACACTAAACGCTAGACATTTAATTCTCGCGTTCTCACTTCTCAGACTATTGTTTGAAACAACATTTTTTTTCTAATGAATAAAATTTTTGATCATGATTTCTGTTTTTCTTTCAGAAGATAAATAATTATAATTTAACGATAGGGTTGGTAAATATGATTTAAAATATATTGTTATTAAATATACATATTCTATAGTTATATATATCTAATAGTTTTACTATGTATATTGTGTCGCAAAAGTTATTTATAAAAAGATATAAGTATTTTTGATCAAAACTTTTTCATCCAAAAAGTTCATGAATCCCGACTTGGGAAAAAATCGCTTGTCTTATGATAGTTGAACGTGACAACGTCATAAGAAAATACTGATGGAATGGTTTTCATTTTTCAAAAGAAAATGTTCGTTTTTTAAAATACCTACTGTTTAATAATCTTCATAGACCAGAATATACTTTATTTCTTGTAAAAAAAGTTGGCAACCTGGAGTGTGCAGCCGGCTCCATCGAATTGAATTGAATATGACGTTGTCATGTCAAAAAAATCTGGCAACGCTGGCTAGTCATAGGCTATATTTTATCCCCGTATTGCTTCAAAAGCAGGAACTACGCGGGTGAAACCGCTTCCTTCTGCTACGAGTAGTAATAAAATAAATAAACAGTAGGTACTGTCAGTAGTTGAAAGTGCCCAACTACGTGAATATTATAAACAGAAGGTAGATATTATCCGTGCATCGTTTATGGCAAATTAATAACACAACGCCAGCGACGCCGGCGGACACTCAAAGGTAGGTGTTATTACTTCATGCATATAAAACGATAAGTGTTGCTGACCAGTGCACGGATCCATTGCACTTATACTAAAGCCATATTCGAGGAGTACTGTTTACCAACATACAAATTAGAAATGAGGGTAGAAAGCGGATGTCATTTCATAACTTTTTCATTTAAAATGATGTATTGTTTTTGTATTAAATATTATTCAAAACATATTAACTATATCTAATTGTTTTAAGCTTATTAATCAAATTTATTTTCATTAATTTAAGAACAAATTAATTATAGAAATGACTAGCCATTTATAAACTTATTTTTAATTTGTTTGTTGGTAAACAGTATTTCTCGAGTATGGCTTTTGTATAGGTACGTGAGATTCTTTATTCAATGACAAATTGACGGCCTCCGCGGCGCAGTGGTATGCGCGGTGAATTTACAAGACGGAGGTCCTGGGTTCGATCCCCGGCTGGGCAGATTGAGATTTCTTAATTTGTCCAGGTCTGGCTGGTGGGAGGCTTCGGCCGTGGCTAGTTACCACCCTACCGGCAAAGACGTACCGCCAAGCGATTTAGCGTTCCGGTACGATGTCGTGTAGAAACCGAAAGGGGTGTGGATTTTCATCCTCCTCCTAACAAGTTAGTCCGCTTCCACCTTAGACTGCATCATCACTTACCATCAGGTGAGATTGTAGTCAAGGGCTAACTTGTAAGTAATAAAAAAAAATAAAAAAAATTAGCTCTTAACCATAATAAAGATATATAACTGCGATCATCCCTGATTAAAGTGACCATGGAAACGGGCTTATATGAAAGAGGTAGAAGTTTATTCTATGGTACTCGTGAAAGTGATTTCTAAAGAGTACAAGGAAAATGCCCACCGACCAATACAACGTCGGTTTCGAGATCTAAGGTATACTCCTGTATAAAAGTACTAGCTGACGCCGTGAGGTTTTTACCCGCGTGGTTCCTGTTCCGGTAAGAATACGGGGATAATATAGCCTATAGGCTTCCTCGATAAATGGGCTATCTAACACTGAAAGAATTTTTCAAATCGGATGATTAGTTCATGATTTTAGCGCGTTCAACCAAACAAACAAACTCTTCAGTTTTATAATATTAGTATAGACATGGAGATAATAATATGATGTGTAAATTTGGCTTAGTGAAAGTACGTTTCTTTTATAAAACATTTATTACCCTTTACTATCGGGCCTATAATAATTATGCCACTGCTAAATTACCGTGGTGTGCCGTGGTAAGTCTTACTTATCTTATTAGTAGTAATTAGTATCTTCATCTTACAAGAAATAACCTACATTTTCTTTCTTCTCTTTTTGTGGATAGAAGACGCCGCCCGGTTTTACCTGCGTGGTCCCAGCTAGAGTCTCCTCTCAGAGTGAGAGGGGTTAGGCCAATAGTCCTCCACGCTGGCCCAATGCGGATTAGCAGACTTCACACACGCAGAAAATTATGAAAATTCTCTAGTATGCAGGTTTCCTCACGATGTTTCCTTCACCGCTTGAGACACGTGATATTTTAATTTCTTAAAATTCACACAACTGAAAAGTTGGAGGTGCATGCTCCGGACCGGATTCGAACCCACACCCTCCGGAATCGGAGGCAGAGGTCATATCCACATATATAAAATATAGCCTATAGCCTCGAGGCTAGCTTCCCAACAGTGAAAGAATTTTCCAAATCGGTTTTATTAAGGTAATACGGCTATATATTATAGGTATAATAAAAGTACTATATCTACAAATAATTTATTTAAAGATTAAATCCCACTTTAAAATTCAGCAATAAAACGCGGACCTACATCACGCCAGTCATACGTCAAGTCACTCGTATTCCAAATTCAAATTAATTAAAACGTCACGGAACAAAAGGCAATTAGACGTGCCGGCACAAAGCCAAAGCCGGCCAGTGGTGGAAACGCGGTATCGAATGAAACATCTTAGCGAACATCGGCGGCTTGTTTCATGTGAGTCCCTTCCCTTTGATCGTGCCGCGCCGACAATCCGCCTCGCTACTTATCGGCTTAGATTTATTGTGATTCGGAGGCTGCGGCGGCGGGCGGGAATCGCACTACTACACTACGTTTGGTCGAGAGACGTCGGCCGAATTTACCTGCACAGTGTACACTTGAAAGCGTGATTGTTGTTATTATTATAGGTTCATAGATAAATAACGAGATCTAAGACTTAGTTATTTACGTAAGTTAGAGAAATGTATTGCTTTAATATTGTACTTTCGAGTGATCTTTGATGTTAAGTATTAATATAATATAATATGTTTAGGTAATAACCAACGAGATCTAAGACTTGTCATAATTATTAACTAGTAGCGGACTGCATTATGAACTAATAGAAATTATTATACCTACCTTAAGTCTTAGCAACACTAAGAGAGCCACGTTAAATTTACCTGCACAGTGAATACATGAAAGCATGTTATACGTGCTATATAAACAGTGAGATCAGTTATTCTCGTAATTTATATAAAGTTAAGTATATCTAATAATATTTCTATATACTTAGTTAAAGCAAGTCTTACAGCCAGTTTCTTCATGTAAAGCTAAAGTAACAGTAAAAGTAGTAAGTAGTGAAGAAGACTTTATTTTTCAGTAAATAAGACCGTCAATTTTGATTTATTATGTTACTAATTTGACTGTTACTTGCGATCTTTGACACCTATTAAGCTTGCGATGAAGAATCTGGCCGTTAGCGATGAAGCTACTATATTTCTCCACACCGATTTCATTAAACAAATGTGAAATATAGTCTCACTAAGTATGTTTACCGTTCTTAAAAGTAGGTACTACATTTATATAAGTAGGTGCTTAGGTTTTGACTAGGTGTTTTTTCGATGCAACTCAAAAATAAACCAACCTTTAATAGTTCCATCACTTCAATAACGTAAACCCTGTCCAAATGGAATTGTCTAATAGATTTAAAAAAATCATAGACATGCAAGCCCAGTTATGGCAATTGACTGTAGTAATAGCCATGGTCATAGTACTTCTCAAGACCAGCTCTGTCTCAATGCTAAAGCTCTATAAAACTGAGTGAAATGGGTCGTTAAAACTTACGTGGCCGGCGTAGTCTCTTGGACTAGTCCATTCGTATTACTTCCGATGGTTATTGATGTGGACTGTTCCCGACACAAGTGCTTGGACGGTAATTAGTCGCACGTGTCCTTTGCTCCACTTTTCGTACCGGTTGTACAAGTAGGTACGTTGATTTGATCTAGAATAAGCTGGTTTCATAACTGCGTATACTAAAATTAACTTGCTTATTGTTTATGCGAGTTTATTTTTTATTTAGAAAATATGTTATCCCTATAAAAAGTACATGATTCGAAACCACATCTCTTTGGCCTTGGGGTGAATGCTTTACCAATTTTGACAAGGTTCAGTTGGCATTTGATGTGTTGTCTATATACCTAATTTTAATAAAGGAAAAGCAAAATTGTTTCAAATTAGGTGTTTTTAAAAAACCAAGTTGAGGTTTTTTTAAAAACATCGGGACCTCCTGTAATGAAGTCTGAGAAAAATAAAATATGTAGGTATGTATTATGTATAAGTATGTATTTGCTATCGACATTTCACGTGATCAAGATCTGTCATTCCCATACATTTTTCTAGTTTTTGAAGCGTTAGCGATCGTAGAAAGAGAATCGACGTGCTAGTTGGCTAGGAGGGCAGGCATGATAGTAGTAATATGAATGGGTACCCAACACTAGTGTTGTACCCTGCCTAGACCTATTGGATTTGATTCTATGATAGAACCTTTAAGACTTAAATATAATAATAATGTATGTATATTCCGACCTCGAGTGTACGCCTAAGCGTCATGGAGAATGACCATTATATTTTTTGCCCGAACGCTGTGCCGCAAGCCGGTAGCCGGGGATTCTGTAAAAAGAACACTATTATTGCTCGCCTTTATGTGATCTAACTATCGAGTATAAGAGTATGATAACTATGAATTCTGATCTTTTTTTTTTATTATTCTTTACAAGTTAGCCCTTGACTACAATCGCACCTGATGGTAAGTGATGATGCAGTCTAAGATGGAAGCGGGAACTTGTTAGGAGGAGGATGAAAATCCACACCCCTTTTGGTTTCACACGGCATCGTACCGGAACGCTAAATCGCTTGGCGGTACGTCTTTGCCGGTAGGGTGGTAATTAGCCACGGCCGAAGCCTCCCACTAGCCAGACCTGGACAAATTAAGAAAATCTCAATCTGCCCAGCCCGGGATCAAGCCCAGGACCTCCGTCTTGTAAATTCACCGCGTATACCACTGCGCCACGGAGGCCGTCAAAATCTGAACTGTAGGCCCTTGTAGAAGTTATATTTTAAGTATTTACTAGACATTTTTTAGTTAATGCTTCCTAGATTCGGGTATTTTGAGTCTAAGCATCAGATTTAAACATTATTTTACTTATAGGTAAAATAATGTTTAAATCGTTTAAAATGTAACTCCATGAGATTGAGATCAATAAAAAAAAAGAGATAATTTTTGTTATTGAACAAAAAGGGGGAATCCTGGCAAGTTATACCTTCACTAAGTAAGAGCCCTGAATATTGGTACAATAGGCCAACCAAAAAACAAACAGGTATGTCATTGCCATACATTTTTCTAGTTTTCGAAGCGTTAACGATCGTAGAAAGAGAATCGACGTGCCACTTGGCTAGGGCACAGTTTTACTGTGGCTAGGGGCAGAGGTATAATAGGTACTAATTTCTTTTCCAGAATCTAAGTTCATTATTACTTTTATCCAGAATAATTTTTAAACTATTCTGTTATTACTTATGCTTTAAAAGTATTTAAACGCGAGCAAAAGCTAGTAACGTAATGATCCGTAACTTACTTTTATAATACTTATGTAGTATATACCTTTGCGGCTATACGGACTGATAATTTTATACTATAGATCGGTTACGTCCCTACAAAATCACCGCAAAAAGTGATCCTAGTAATAGGCTACTACACTGAGCTTACACATGCACAATTTTGTCTTTAATTCCATTATATATTTATCTATATATTGTTTTTACACATCCTGAACACACAACTCGACATTGTAGACGATATTTAGGTATTATTTGTTTAAATAACGTTCATTGTTAACCACAACTAACATTGATATGTGGAAATTTCCTCTTTTGAGCGCCTTATTTTTCATGCGTTAGTAACACATCTAACAGTAAGTATTTAACATCATTGGCTATACGTAATTTAGAAATCTTTTGTTATAACATTTTTATTATACATCTACAACAAACATCCAAAGCAATCCAGAGCCTCATATAAAGCCAAAACGACTGTACCGTAACTCAGTTTAAAATATTCTGTTTACTGCCTATAATAAATTAATAAGGCCTATTAAAGGAGCACAAAAAAGTTTTGTAAGGCTTATTGTTATGGAAAATGAGCTGTATAATGGTCTTCTATATTGAAGCGGTTTAAAAGAGCGTCCCGACTAAGTTATAATGGGATTGAATAATAAGCCATAAAAATTTTGAATGATCTAAATGGTTTATTCTTCCGCTCTGTATGCCGGTGGTAGCGCGCATTTCTTTTGCTTAACTTTAGGGCGTATCCCCACTAGAACTGTGCTGTGTCGTGGACGAAATGTTGGCTCGGTTTGTTTTCATGGATTTTTTAACCTTAGTATTGAAAGTTATAATTTAAACGCGTTTGTTGCATGGCCATCAAAATATATACGTATACTTTATTTCTGTTTAGCCCTAGACGCCGTTGATAGTAATCTATTCTAATATATAAAGCTGAATTGTTTGTTTGTTTGTTTGTTTTAACACGCTAATCTCAGGAACTACTGGTCCGATTTGAAAATTCTTTCATTGTTATTCTCCCATTTATCGCGGAAGGCCGTATATTATCTCCGTATTCATATGAGAACGAGGTACAACCACGCGGATTAAACCGCGCGGCGTCAGCTAGTATTTTATAAAAGTTAAGAATAGATTGATAATAAACATATATGCGTAACTTAATTAGGCAAAACAATTTTTTTAAATCATACACGCACATAAAATAAAAACAAAAGAGAAGCTTATATTTTTAGAAAATTAGATGCTTATCCTAAAAATCATCATAATATTATGTACAAAGTTTGTATTTAAGATACGAAAGGAAAGAGAGAGTGAGAGAAAGTTTATTTGTAAAATAATAGAGTAAAAAATAAAAACATAATTTATTTACTTCAAAAATTAGTGTTATGTGATCCCAAAAGGTAATACTCGGTATTATGATTATGCTCATTGTCAGGTCACAGCTCTAATCTTCCGTTAAAATCATAATATTTGAGGATAATTTTTGGTAGTTAGACATGATAATTAATTAATTGTATCCAACCTTCAAGGTTTTGGACCAATTGGAACGTGTGCTTTGGGTTTTTTTTGCAAGCATATTTATTTTTATAATTTCTTTTGCTTTTACAATAAGCGTTCCACGATACTAAATTAAAATATTAATAAAGTATCATGGAACGCTTGGGTATTCTTTCTTTCAAATGATAATTAATGATTTGGATACCTAGCAAATAAGCTTGTAATTTGCATTACACATCCGATCAATCGCACCATAGCACAGATTTGTGCCGCACAATCTTGCACAGGTCTAATGGAGAGGCGGCTTTATTGTGGATAGGTAGATGTATCGGCAGTCGATAAAATAAGTTTAATGAGAGCGAGTCGTATATCAGAGTCGGCATCATAAAGGTGGGTACCAACTGTCAAAGGGCTCATTGTGGCGGCTCGGCTTTATGATGGCATTTTTACAGGGCACAGGGCTTTGTGCGCTGCGGAGCCGCCTGCCAATTATATTCTACTTAGCTGTAACCATGCTCCCCTCCTGATCGTAGGATAAGTCTCACTTGGCACTGTCGAACTACGCTCCTGTTTAATATTGTTCTACATTATAATAAAACGGTTGTGTATAATAATTTAGACTTACAGTACTATGACTAAGGTTGCGGTATAAGAAATAAAAATAATTTATTTAATTTTATACTTTTTTACTGAGATAGAATACAACTAATTAACTAACAAAAAGAAATTTAACCTAACTTATCCTAATAGCAGTAAATAATGCCTTTAATGTTTAATAATTCTCTTCTTTCTAATGTTTAATAATTTAAATTAACTAGGTACATTCTTGATATGGGCCGTGATAGAGCAATTGATGTGACCTCTACTTCCGATTCCTGAGGATGTGGGTTCGAATCCGGTTCAGGACATGCACTTCCAACTTTTCAGTTGTGTGCATTTTAAAATATATTACGTGTCTAAAACGGTAAAGGAATAACATCATGAGGAAACCTGCATACCAGAGAATTTTCTTAATTGTCTGCGTGTGTGAAGTCTGCCAATCCGCATTGGGCCAGCGTGGTGTGGTGGACTATTGGCCTAACCCCTCTCATTCTGAGAGGAGACTCGAGCTCAGCAGTGAGCCGAATATGGGTTATTATTGATGATGATGATGATGATGATGATGATGATGATGATGATGATGATGATTCATGACATTAGTTAACATAATACAATATGGTTTAGTATTTTACAATTTTAAGTCAAAATAGCAATACACAAATCATGCCCACATAGAATGCTGGCAAGATTACTGCTGACAATCAAGCTGAATTCTCCAAAATTGAGCCAGCTCTTCTGTTACTAGAATCATTTTATATTTAATCTGATACATATAATAATAATTACACAATAGACTGTGTTTTATAGTTGTTTTTTCAGTTTGAGCTGGGTAATATAAATTTATACTGGTAATTATGATTACTAGGTTGGACATCAAGCGGGTTGCAGGGATCCGCTGGATGCTGGTGGCTCGAGGTCGACGTCCGTCGGCTGTTAATGATAATGATGATGATGATGATGATGATGATGATGATGATGATGATGATGATGATGAGGATGATTAAGAGGAAAATCACAAACTACGTACCTAAGTACAGCAAAGAAAGGAAATTCTATGAAGGTTTTTAATAGAAAATCTAACTATTGAAATGAAACTAAAGTCCTTAGTAAAGTAAAGCAAAAAAGAAACGTAGTTACGCTGAAAAGCTGATACACAGCTAACAAGGTGACAAGAAAGATACGAGTATAATTCGAGCAGCTTTGATTGGTGTTCATTTGAATTTTCCTTCCTAAAAGGAAAATAAGGATGGGAATGTAAATTTTGGTAAAGTTTAGGTACTTTTCTTAATGTTTTAATATTAATTACTATTACATAATTTCTTTATTAGTTGATGAGTTAATAGTAATTTCTTTTGATGTTAAGAGAGAGTCTATGTGAGTTGTATGTATGTGGATTGTAGTCTCAGACTAAATACATAAGGACTAGTATCGCACCCAAATTCACGAACAAAATTTTCTGCCATTTTCTAAGGAAAACGAGCATAGATTTCATACATATCTTATACTAAACTAGCAGGTTTTGTTCGTTTTTTACACCATTTAACTACAAGAAGGTATTTTTACGGAGGTTTTTAACCGACGGACACGATTGTAAACTATATAACATCGATTCTATAGAGACAATGTTTATAATCGCATAAGATCGTTGATCATATACTTTGACAGAAAAATAATGTCTTGCGAGGCAGGTCTTTATCTAATTAGTCTGAGATTGTAGTAGATTTATGGTGCAAGGTGATCGCTGCATTTCAAATTCCAAATATGGCTCGAAAAATAAAATTAATGGATTCTACGTAGCACGTAACTCTAAATCGCTTAACAATACGTCCATGTCGATAGAGACGCAACTTGCTATGGCCGAAGGCTACCATTAGAAATAATTCAGAAAATCCTAAATTGATTCGAGCTGGGAAACTAACCTAGGACCTCTTCACCAAAGCAAAGCAAACCCGACTACGCCTGAGAGATCTTTGAAAAGTATATGCGTGAAATTACATATAATTTAGTTACATCCGCTTCAACAAAGTTCGCAAAACTCACGGTACGTAGGTAACAGTAACATAAAATTAAATTAGGTGCTAAAATGTTGGAATACGCGTGTGTACATAGCGTAGGTAATCTGGTGCGAAAAGGCGCGCCGGCAGTAGAGAGAGGGCGCATTGCAATGCAGGGCTGCCTTTAATTTTGAAAATAAAGCTTACATTAAAAAACACAAAATAATTAATAAAATAAAATCAGTAATACGTGCAAAACAGGCAGACTTATCGCTAGAAAGCGATGTCTAACCACCAGGGAACCTAACAGAGCTCTAAATTAGTAGCCTTTTATTTTGAAAATAAAGCCTACATTAAAAAACACAAAATAATTAATGAAATAAAATCTCTAATACGTGCAAAACAGGCAGTCTTATCGTTAAATGCGATGTCTAACCACCAGGGAACATAACAGACTTCTAAATTACAAGCAAAATTGAGAAAAGGGAAAAAAGGCCTACCCTTTCCACCCGGCGATTTACTTAGGTATATGTAAAAAAATCTTGATAGGTAATTCTACTTTTACAACTTACTACTTTAATAACTTACTACAAATAACTTTTAATTCATCTAAAGATGGACAAGGGGGACAAGCTAAGATCGTTGACCATACAGCCTGAGTTAAGAAAATTCTCTGCCTGAGAGAATTAAGAAAATTCTCTGGAATGCAGGTTTCCTCACGATGTTTTTCCTTCATTTTTTGAGACATCAGTAGGTATATCTATAGTCATGGTAAATTCTACTTAATAATTTAAATTCTGTTGTTGCTGATGATTAGCAAAATTCTCGTTTCTTATTTTCTTTGTTTTGAGAAGGTTTGTCTGTAGTGCGAGCGTTGGCAGCCCTGGCACCGCGGCAGTGGACAGGTGTGCCGTGGGGGGTGCGCATGGGGTTGCGAGGGGCGGGGGGAGCGGCGGCGGCGCCCGCGCAGCTCGCGTGGCCCACTCGCCTGAGTCACGCGCGCTCCGTAATGCTTGCATAATAATAATGACGGATGCCGATCGCGTGGCGGCGGCTTTGATCTGCGGCGCGTTTGATGTCGCCGCCGGAGCCGGTCCCGCTGCCCCTGCCTCACAAACGAGCCGCCCGCCTCTTACCTTTATTCGGTCCGACGCCGCGCGACGAGCCGGCCCTTCGCCCTCGCTCTAAATAGAGGCTTTATTTTGTAAACAGGGTACGGCTACCGCGTTTGGCGGCGGTGTACTGTGTAGCTCACCACCAGTCTGAGTCTGCCAGTTGCCAGTGCCAGTGCCACTGTAACCGTCGGCAGGATGGGGTGTGCGCGCGCCGAACGTTCGCCGCGATGACTGCGCGCGGACGCTGCCGCTGCCACTGGCTCACATGGACCCTCTGTGTACGTCATTTGTTTACTCTGTGATGCGTCGCCGCTCGTCAGGTGTTCGCTGGTGACGAGTGTGTTTGTTGTTGTTTTGGGCAAACACTTTGCACTTGTGCAAGACAAGACCGATAGTTCGTAACGAAAACAGTGTAGATCGCGCGCGCTGCTTGAAGTGCTGATGTTGCGTTTAAAGTTCTAGTTAAGCTTTTTGTAATAAAGCTCGTCGATGGATAAACGCTATGCTTACTCCTGTCTTGTGTTTCTGTCTGAAGAGTATGGATGCCGGTGAATTGGCACATGAGGCTTTTCACCTATACGTTGTTTGTTGGGCACAGTGTTTCGAATGTTGCTCTGTTAGATAGGCGAAGGCTTTCCACTTTACAATTTGTTCTATCAACTAGGTAGTATAAAAATAATCGTAACTTTGGGGGTCTATTATAAAGCCCGCGTAGCACGTCTCGTAATAAACCTAGATAGGTTAAATTTGGATAAATCATTAATCAGAGTTTTCTAAAAGAATAGCAGGGATGATCCAGCTTAACGAAATAGCATAGTGGTTATAATTAAATTACCAAATGCGCTCAACTAGTAATTGAATCTGGGACTTGTTTGTAAAACTCACCTCTGCGTCATCGAAATTGCTGATAAGATAAATATATTTACGCTTTAATTTAATATTCCTAATTTCTTATCCTAATTATAATAATTAGTACTTAGGCAGATTTCCATTCCAATGTTTTGCATAAAAGTGACCGAATCAAGTTACTGTATCACATTTATTTATTTATTTTTATATATCAGTACCTACCTACTTAATTTTTATTTTTCGGGTTTGGTCCAATTGTTAAGTTTTTTGCGTCAAAGATCGTTGTCTAAATTCGTTGTTTAGCGATAAGTTACAATAACTCAAAAAATAATAAAAGTCAGGTACCTACCTAGGTAAATACTTCACAAATCTGCAAAGTTTGTACAACTGTTTTTCAATTCAGTCAGAATGACATTTTTTTTTAAATGTGGTGGTTTTGGGAGGTAGCAGGTTTCAGGGGTCGAGACTCAAGAACGTCAATCCAAATGTAAAGCGGGTAATAATTATAATGATAAATCATGTCCCCAGTCGTTAGCTCAGTGTAATTAGGTATTTTATCCCCAATCTGCGGAATAGTTCCTAGTGGGCTGAATTTTTGTATACATGATATCGTGCCGACTGAAAATGTTATAAAAGTCAAAAGGTCACGAAAATCAGTTTTTCTCAAATATTTTACGATTAACAATTTTTATAATGACTTCTTCATTACAACGCCGAGATAAAGATGTATACAAAAATTCAGCCTAAGTAATTATTCCGCAGATAAATTCCGCTAATTCTACTGGTTTACGTCAGTCACTAAAGATCATTGGAAACGATCCAAATTGTTTGACAAACTTGTTAGTCAAACATGATTGTTTGCCAAACACTTCAATAATCAAAGCCCCAAATTATGACATTGTTTGACATTAGCACGCTCGATGTGACTAAAAATTTGATCGTACCCAAAGCGCTTTAGCTTCTTAAAATTCAGTTAATAGTTAATATAAGTTAATGGTGTTGTGTTATCGATGGGTTGCCACTAAGCTATTCGTAAGTGACATGATTTCTCATACCATGCCAAAATAATATATAAAAAATACTTTTTCCCTTGAATTATTAAGGGTCTGTACCTTTGTTTCTTGATCTTCTAAAAGCTCCATTGTCATAGTACATACTTGCCTAGCTTACCATAGCCTACCTACCCTATGGCAGGATGTCAAGGATGACAGACTTTCAGCTTTTATTAAATGAAGGTCAGGTCATATAGGCGCATGATCTTTGAAGGACTTTATAAATTCCTTTCTTTGTCTTGTCTATTTCCATTATGCAAATCTGATAAGATTTCAGCTATATCGGCGTGATTGAGTTTGAACATTATTATCGGAAGTAGGATTAGACCGGGATGATTAAAATCAGAGGTACATTTGTATCTGTTTACCTGTTAACTACAATACCAGAATCTGTACTTCCCATATTGATTACTATGGGTCTATCTACCTTTTGGAAATTCAGCAATATTTCATTATCCTACAATCGGCCCACATTCACCGTTTGAAGCGTGTGATATTTAATAATTTAAGCGATTTAGCCTTCCGGTACGATGTCGTGTAGAAACCGAATAGGGTGTGTATTTTCATCCTCCTCCTAACAAGTTAGCCCGCTTCCATCTTAGATTGCATCATCACTTAACATCAGGTGATATTGTAGTCAAGCTACTTTGTAAAGAATAAAAAAAATAAAACATCACTAAACACGGTTGGGTTCCATACTAATGAATGAACAGGCGTCTACAATAGGTATAAGTCTGTAATTATAATATTTCATTCTAACATGGCATTTTGCATTTTAAATTAAGACTAGCATGCTAATTAGCATTGCTATCGCAAATTATACTGTTTTATCGTTGTTTAAGTATTTTGTTTACATAATAAATTATGTAACGAAGATACTTTATACACGTGTAAATTGTAATAAACATTAAACAAAACAACCGTGTGCTAAATCAAATACGCTTAAAATTTTTTTTTAATTTATTTTGCTATTCTCCGTTATGTTGCGTCTAAGAGTCTCTGATGCATAGATATTCTTTACTAGCTGACGCCGCGCGGTTTCACCCGCGTGGTTCCCGTACCCGCAGAAATACGGGGATAATATATAGGCTATACCTAACCTTCCTCGATAAATAGGCTATCTAACACTGAAAGAATTTTTCAAATCGGACCAGTAGTTCTTGAGATTAGCGCGTTTAATCAAACAAACAAACAAACAAACTCTTCAGCTTTATAATATTAGTATAGATTTTATAAAAGCTGAAACTTAGGCAGCTTTTTTACTATACCATAAGTTAAAAAACTTACTAGCTCTCAAATCCATAAATCAATACCTATCCTTTTCTGCCCAATACGGAGGGAGTTCTAGTCTTGCAGTGGGCCATTCAAATCGGCTGATAATAATCTATACTTATAATAAATCTGTAGAGAGATCAATTCTGTAGGTACATGAAATATATTTCCAAAATAACTATCAGGGGGTGATTAGTGATCGATACTGATGCCAAAAATGGAATCAGTAAACTGTTTGTCTGTCTGTCTGTCTGTACGTTCGCTATAGAAACAAAAACTACTCAATGGATTTTAATGAAACTTGATACAATTATTTTTCACACTCCTGGGTAGGTTATAGTATACTTTTCATCACGCTAAGATCAATAGGAGCAGAGCAGTGAAGGGAAATGTTGGGAAAACGAGACAAGTTACTCGATTTTTACAGCGATAAAGGCTGGATTAAAGAGGTCTAAGGGCGGACGAAGTCGCGGGCGTCCGCTAGTAATGAATAAGCTTATACTCAATGCCGTGATCGGAGTATCAAAGACGATGCCTTAGAGAGACGTTTAAACAGTCTATACTCCTTCTGCCTTCGGACCATCAGGCGATGCTTCTACACTCGCCTAAACCCTGAGGTCGCCGCTGAGATCCCATTAAGGAGCCTAAGTCCCTTACACAAAAAAAAGCTTTACAATCGCCTAGTGTATTGGTCCTGTCCATCTCTGTGAAATATGGAGGGAGTTCTAATCTTGCAGTCATCATTAACAACCCATATTCGGCTCACTATTGAGCACGAGTCGCCTGTTAAAATGAGAGGGGATGCCTTAGTCCACGCTGGCACAATGCGGATTGGCAGAATTTTCTTAATTCTCTATTAAGAAAATTCTCAGTTATGCAGGTTTCCTCACGATGTTTTTCCTTCACCGTTTGAGACAAGATATATTTAATTTCTTAAAATGCACATAACTGAGAAGTTGGAGGTGCATGTTCCGGATCGGATTCGGACCTACGAAGGCAGAGGTCATATCCACTGGGCTATCACGTCTCTTAACCTTGCAGTGGGCCATTCAAATCGGCTGATAATGATGATGATGATGATATTTATAAACGTAAATATAATTTTAGGTACTGATTGCGGCCTGTAAAGGTGCAGCCCCACCAGACAGCCTGAGACTTGTGTGGCTGTCCAACACAACACTCACGTGCAACGATGGGTCGCCAGCGGGGTACGTAGCACACCCTAGCTTTACGGCTAAATAATGTATTCAGGTTAATGTATTAGTTAAGCAATGTGGTCCCAAGCCGATAAACGGGTAAAGCCGATAAAGGGCTTGATGTTTTATTCAAATAGGCTTTCGCAAGGTACTCTGATCTATAAGATAACAATCAGTAACGATCTCACAACCGAAATACAGCTTTTACTGACTTTATTTTTGTGCTATACAGAGTACCGTTATAAAATTCACTCAGCAATATCGAGTGCTCGTTATTCAATAGTGTATTTGCTAACTGAATTGAACGTGGTACGTCATTTTGGAGTAGTTTACTCGACTTAAATGCACATAACCCGTTGTTATCTTGTTAAGTAACGGATTATGAGATTTCGGCCATGTCAGGATAATGCTTAACTGTTAAAATAAGAGGTGGGAAGTCTATATTGTTTCACTAGTGTGCCTCTACGTTCTCCTTCGCATGACTTGTATGATGTATCCATTCATGTTGGATAACCGTATTTATCGTATCGTAGATATCCGTGTATTTAATTATTAATACCGTGGCATCTGACATCAGGTACTGGAGAAATAAAGAGTAGAGTTGTCAGTTGTGTTTATGAGCAAACAATTGAGTACTAAAATATGTTATGGCTAATCTGGAATTGGTATTGGCTATTCTATGAAATCAAGCAGAAAGACAAAGGGGGTCAGGCTAGGCCTAAAGTTTTTGGATTAAAAATGTGATTGTTTATCTTTCAGGTATTACATACGCCGCGGTAGCAACAACCACCATTGGGTGGTCTATTTGGAAGGCGGTGGCTACTGCTGGGATGAGGCTTCGTGTGCAGCGCGCTGGCGGCGGCGACCCAGCCTCATGTCTTCGACGAGATGGCCGCGAGCTCGCAGGGCGCCGGCTTTGCTCTCCGCTGACCCACAGGCGAATCCGATCTGGCACGCCTCGAATCATGTCTTACTGCCATACTGTTCAAGCGATATGTGGGCCGGTACACGCATATATCGACACTCCCCTTCCAATAGCAGCTTTAGTTTTGCAGGCCGTTTTATTGTCCGGTCGGTCCTCGATGAACTTTTGAAAATTGGACTTGCCGGACGTCTATTGCTGGTTGGGTCGAGTGCCGGTGGAACCGGTGTTATGCTTCACGTGGATGCTGCAAGGCGAAGTCTTCGTCCGTATGGTGTACGCGTGGCCGCTATTGCAGACTCCGGTTGGTTTTTGGATCGACCACCAAGAGCGAGACGTGCATCTTCTGCCGACGCCATAGCCAGACTGGGCCATTCTTTGTGGTCAGGGTCTCCACCAAATTCCTGTGTCCGAGAGTACCGCGACAAACCTTGGCTATGTTACTTCGGGTATCGCTTATACCCGCACATTCGGACACCGTTGTTTGTTTTTCAATACCTTTTTGATTCGGCGCAATTGACAGCGGAAGGAGTTCGGGCGCCACGGACTAGAGCGCAATGGGATGCAGTTCACGAGACGGGGTCAGCGATTCGAGCGAGTTTGAAACGTGTGAAATTCGCTTTTGCGCCGGCGTGTATCGCTCACGGTGCGCTCGCTCGGCCTGAGTGGTTGGCGATTAACGTGTCAGGTGTGTCGTTACCTAGAGCTATCTCGTGTTGGGAGCGGCGGTTCAGTAATGGGAGTAGACGAGTGCGAGCGCGGTGTGCTCCGCGAAGACTGATAGAGCGCTGTTCATGGCCTCAGTGTAATGGATCGTGTCCTCGGCTGCGGGATCCTCGGACCGGGGAGGAAGTGGCGCTCGCTGCGTTGCTGCAGAGCTTCGGGTTGGACGTGCGCGGCGCCGCAGCAGCTATGGGACTCGATGCGCGGGCGCTGTCTCGTATGAGTCGCGCTGAGCTGCTGCCTCTATTGGCACCGCACACGTGATATAATGACTGTTTTGTGTTTTGTGCTTTATGCACAGCTAATCTACCTCGTTTGTTACAAGTACAATTATTTTTAATGTTTAGTTATTATTTATTGTAATAGATAACAAGTAATATAAGAAAATATTTTAAGACATTCTCTTTTGTTTCATTATATGTTATGGTTTATTCAGGTATTCGGTTCAACAAAGGTCCAATAATCAAAGTTGTTTCTACTATTTTGAGTTCCAAGTAATTTATCGAACTATTATGAAACTTTCTTATGATGTTGGTCACTAGACTGACACGTAGACACGTAGATGTTCCGGAATTAGTATCTACAAACATTTTAAAATGCTAAGAAAAGCTTGTAAGATTTTAAAATAAAAGTATTTATTTTGTATGTTTATTTTTGGCTTCATTATATAAATTGTTTCTTACCAAGTAAAGATGGACTAGTTCACTCTTAACAATGGGGATGATGACTAGGTTTGAATATATTGATTTTTATGATACATTCGGGTAAATAGTGTCAATGTTAACTAATTTATACATAAAAAGCAAAGATTGTCTGGATATTTGCAAAATAAATGAGATTATAAAATTTCAAAAACTATTAAATTTTTTTTATCGTAATTAGATGAAAATTTATACAGTTTTAGCTTCCTTACATTAAATATGACATTTTTTAATATATGAACTGTAAAGATAAACGCACAAATAACAAAGATATTAGTAATTTTGTTTGAACTCGCATACAAATCTAACGATCATTACATTGCCTATGACGTCATTTTTTCGAGCCATTTTGTACGGGGCGTTTTTCAGGGATCCGCGGCAGCGCCGCAAATCTGACTCTTTAAATCCCTGTAGCTCCGAAAGTAATGATCTCAGATACCCTGTTCCTTTTACAAAATTGCTTTACTATTAGTTCCTTTTACAAAATTGCTTTACTCTTAATTTATATACAATTTAAAAAACTGTCATCATCCCTATTAGGGTGTATTTATAATTTATCTCACTACATTGTTATAGCCGGAATATCTTACATTAAAACATCAGGCAGTGTTAAAGCATGTACCGAGAGTGTCCGATCAGTGACAATAAATTCCTCAATTTGTATGGAATCATCAAAGCTTTTTAGAACGGTTTCGGTGGTACTTTGTAAGTGGAAGTCCTGAAGAGCGACGACCATAGAACTGCAGTTGAGCGCGATGAGACTTAACAACTATTCCGCCACTTCGGAAACGTATTCCGCTGTTTCGTCATAACCGATTGGATCTTTCCACGCTGAGCGCTATCGAGACGTCCGTGACATCGCTTCCAAGGAAGAAGTCCGTAGAAACAATGTTGGCGTTATTCCGCCAACGAGTTTTAAGGCGGGCTGTGACATTCCTATTCACAGCATCGGCGTTTTCTCTCAGTGAGCCTCTAACAAGTAGGATGTCTAAAACTGTTGGAGTTGTTTGTGCCATGGCTGAGAATAAAGGCGAACGAGCAGTAGGCAGCGGTGATCGGTCGATCATGGTGTCCAGGAAACGGAAGAGTTCTGTAGGGCTATTGGTGTTTGCCCAGAGATGAGGTAAAATCGGCCACAGCCATCTATTCCCTGTAACAGATTAATAGTTTAGTAAAGTAAAAGTATTACTGAAATAACATCTGCTGACGCTTTGAAGATATTTTTTAGTCTAAGGAGGACAATGATAGCGAGGCCAGTCCACAAACTCCAAGTCTTTCAGCGTGCTATGGACAGAGATGCTTGGAATCTCTTTGAGGGATAAAATCCGGAGCGAAATGATTCGCCAAAGAACAAAGTAAACGACATACTTGTAGCTCTCAGGGCTAGTGCATTGAAGTGGCAGTTGGCTTAACATCTCTGTCGGACGACCGATGGTTGTTGGTATCGTAAAGACCGTGGAAACCGCGTCTCGGTAAACGGAGTGTGAGACGCCTCTGTGGAGCAATGATCTCCGGAAGGTCAGGCATCGATTGGATGGAAAAAGCCAAAAATAGAGCGGGCTGGCACTGTTCAAAAGAAGTCCATGTCAAGCAGTGGATGCATAATGGCTGCTGCTGCTGATGATGATGATGATGATGATGATGATGATGATGATGATGATGATTCTTTTTTTATTCTTTACAAGTTTGCCCTTGACTACAATATCACCTGATGGTAAGTGATGATGCAGTCTAAGATGGAAGCGGGCTAACTTGTTAGGAGGAGGATGAAAATCCACACCCCTTTCGGTATCTACACGGCATCGTACCGGAACGCTAAATCGCTTGGCGGTACGTCTTTGCCGGTAGGGTGGTAACTAGCCACGGCCGAAGCCTCCCACCAGTCAGACCTGGACAAATTAAGAAAATCTCAATCTGCCCAGCCGGGGATCGAACCCAGGACCTCAGTCTTGTAAAAATGATGATGATGATGATGATGATGATGATGATGATGATGATGATGATGATGATGATGATGATGATGATGATGATGATATTAAAAGTACTGCATGTGCCTGCCTTGGCAGCCCCGTGGCCAGCCTGTGCGTCTTCGTATTATGTTGATGATTCGAGTCCAGGAAAGTAGGTCCAAGTCTCAGTTATTATAATTACCATCTGATACTGTCCGTTCAGACCAGACCGGAGTTTAACATTAAGTCTAATCACTATAGTGTAGCATGGTGCATCAAAGATCTTAATCTCCTTTTCTATAAGAAGGGTCCTGTATGATGATGGTTGAGTTAACTCTTGTCTCACGTTACTCCTACAAGCGGCTCAGAGAAAGAGGTAAGTTCAGTTGCCAGTCCGTGAATAATGATATTCTATTCTAATAACCCCTTCCTTATCATGACCTTTATGCCTGATATACAAGACTTACCAGCAACGATACTATTGTCGACATAACTGAAGAGCAGTCGTCTATTGGCGTTTAAAAGGGCCTGCAGTGTAGGTCCTCTTGTCCCAGGATTAGTAGCGAATTGTATCGCAGACGCTATGTGGGGTCCCAACTCTCTCTGGATCATATTGATCAAGCCGCGGTGGACGTGTTGAATCGGTGCGCCGTTTTGATGGTAGAAGCCGACAGGGAAGTGATGGGCGTCGAGGAATATAACCTGAAATGTAGCAATATTTATAGTAGATTGTTAACCGAGGGTGGAAATGATCAATTCCCGAGGAATTTAGACGCACGAGCGTAGCGAGGGCGGCTATAGTAGCTTACAATATTAAGAAATTCGGACTTGTATTAAAAAAATTCACCATGTTATATTTTATCTAGGTAAATAAACATATATAATAATTATTGTACAAACCTCTCTAGTACTATCTAGGAATGCTCGTATTTCTCTCAATAGTGGCACTAAGGGACGGACACGAATTAGATTGTGATTCAGCCAGTATCTGTAAACATACAAATGGTTTTTTTTTATTATTATTCTTTTACAAGTAAGCCCTTGACTACAATCTCACCTGATGGTAAGTGATGATGCAGTCTAAGATGGAAGCGGGCTAACTTGTTAGGAGGAGGATGAAAATCAACACCCCTTTCGGTTTCTACACGGCATCGTACCGGAACGCTAAATCGCTTGGCGGTACGTCTTTGCCGGTAGGTTGGTAACTAGCCACGGCCGAAGCCTCCCACCAGCCAGACCTGGACAAATTAAGAAAATCTCAATCTGCCCAGCCGGGGATCGAACCCAGGACCTCCGCATGTAAATCCACCGTGCATGCCACTGCGCCACGGAGGCCGTCAAATGGTGAATGTAAACATGAATTATCATAATGTATTATCCAACATAGTTATCAAAATCCCAGAGGTTTAAAGATTAAGATTATCGTACGTGTTCCAAGCATAATATTGTGGCTTAGTTAGTTGGATTGGATGGGGAAAGGATTATTTACGAGAAATTTACGTATGTATTACGTATAGTATAGCCGAGTTAGCCATGCGTAACTGAACCTCACGTAACTGCCTGTTGTGGTATCTGTTAAAGAAGATTAAGTACAAAAATATTATTTGTACTTTACATTTTACAAAGAAAAGGGTTATTCGCTTTTCATATGACTCATCGCGCATTGTCGCATTACCGTTCGTCTGGTGGTAGATTTCGGATTTGGTAAGTTTTCACGGCAAAGAGTTACCGCCAAGCGATTTAGCGTTTCGGTACGATGCCTTATACCTCTTATGAAATGTGTATCTCATACAAGTAATATAATGATATAGTTTCTGAGTAATATAACTAAGTATAAATATTCTGTAATATTTTGCACGCCCTTCAAGGCGAAAACATCTTTTTTTTGTCATCTTTTTTACATATTTGTGCAAATAAACGATATTATGATTATAATTATGATTTATGTAACTCCGCTTCCATTTTAGACTGTGAGTCCTGAGATCGTCCAATTCCACTCCATACGGTAGGTATAGTGTGTTTGAGTTGGAAGTGAGTAGATGAGTAATTATTAGCATCACTTAGGTTCTACTACGTGGATAAAGTAGACTTTTGCGTGCCGTTTTAGAATCAGAAAAAATGTTTTACCGAGCTAGTATGATGACAAACTTATAAATTTTTATAGAACTTAATGTTAAAAGGTTTAACGCACCTGTCCTCTTCTCGGCTGTAAAAGTCGTAGTACGCAATACGGAAGTCAAAATATCTGATGCCGTAGACCAGTTGGGCCCAGATGGAGCGATCTTGGCACAGCACGAAGCTGTCTCGCTCCACCGTGCTGACCTCTGTATCAAACCTCCACGCGCCAGCGTTGTGGGTGCCTGGTATGGCTAAATCGCCTATACGCAGTTTGTTGATTTGGCTCCTGTAAAAGTCAAAGTCAAAGTCAAAGTCCAAAATATCTAATAAATAAAATTAATACATAAATAAAATTGTAGTGTCTGGTTGTAATAATAACTGTTTCGTCATATGCTTTTTACACAATTTACACAATAGATATTTTTATCAACCCATATTTGGCTCACTGCTGAACACGAGTCTCCTTTCAGAATGAGAGGGGTTAGGGCATAGGCTAACAGTCCACCAGGTCAACAGCTGGCCCAATGCGGATTAACAGACTTCACATACGTATAGAGAATTAAGAAAACTCTCAAGTATGCAGGTTTCCTCACGATGTTTTTCCTTCACCGTTTTTACGCGTACGAAGTCGCGGGCGTCCGCTAGTCTGCAATATAATGAGAGCCTGCAATACCTAGACATACCATGCTCAAAACATAGGTAGCCAATTAAGTAGTTAGGAACATGGTTGCTTTGGAAAGTAGCGGGTTTTAAGGGTTCAGACCCTTAATTGTCCAAGTGTAAAACGTAATTATTTGATAACTTCTATGGGATTTTATGTACAACCCTTGCAACTTAACCCTTAAAGCATGTTTTTCAAAGTGTTATCACGAAGTTTTAAGTGACTGGCGACTTACGGGACACTATTTCTCATATTATGCCCAAGAATATACAAGTATATAAAAAATAAGCATTATGGCTGGACGGTTGAGGGTCTAGACTGCAGAACACCGCTAAAGGTAACTAGACCCGTAAAAACTGCATAGAATGATAAGCTTTCAGCCGTCATAAAATAAAGTAAGTTTGGCTACAGCAGGCATTTTTTTAAACACACTGTTTTTCAGAAATAAATATTTCTTTTTTCTTATTATCGACTATAAAGAAATGTAACTCATCCTCATATATCTTATAATATACGTAAACAACACCACATTCAAGTAGCGATTTGGAAAATATATTGAAACTAACAATTGATACCTATTGTCTCGATGAAGATACAGTATGACAGTTACTCAATATCTTATTATACCCTGAAGCAATGAACTTGTAAGGAAATACGTAGGCAGGAAACAAGACACTGCAAACCAATCTTGTGATTAAAGAGTGAATGTGATTTTATCTTTGTCTTGGCCACTGAAGAAAGATCTGACTCATTCTTCTTTATTAATGCTGAATGAGATAATATAGTAGGTATGACTTTTCACCAGATTACAGTCATTTAGACAGAGGGTTTCTTTTTAGTTCAAATGAGATAGATGGCAGATCTTGTAAGTCTCAGTTTGTAGCTCTTTTTGTAGAGTATCGAAAATTTAGTATAAAAATATTTTGAACGTGATGACGACAACTTATAGTCATCATTGTCTGTATATTTTTTAAGTACTAGTATATCTAAGTAATAATTTAATTCCTCTTTTGACCTGTTTTTCATTGATGTCCCGCTCCTATTAGTCGTAGAGACGTTATAATTTAGCCTAAGGTAATAAATAGGCTTTAGGCTTGATAAATGGACTATCGAGTACAAAAATTTCTCAATTTGAAACAACTTTGTAATATAAGAACTCACTTCTTTTGGATAACTATTGGCCCTTTTCAGTTCGTGGTTAAGCTAAGCTCTGTCATAATCAACAGTACAGATTCACACTTTAGCTTAGACTTCTCAGACTGACTTCTCCAGCCTCGACTTACTCTTAGGGTTGGTAAGCTAAGGCTATCGCATTTCAATCACATAACTATAATGTATGGTTTATTATGTATCGTAGTGTGTATGTAATTATGTTTTATACATACATACATTTTTTACTTACGCGTTATCTTCCATCCAAGTCGGTTGAATCTTTAGGCAATTGAAGGATTGTATAAAGCTGTTTCCAGCACCAACCCAGGGCCATAGACAATGTGGGCCTTTGAGACCGCTGCTGCTTTGCCAGCCACCCGGTAAGTTACCATCGCCCAGGGAAATGTTTGTGATAACAAAACCCACGGCTGAGTTGACGGGGAAGGTGGTTAAAGCATTATTCCAAGACAAAGGTCTGCCGTTGAAAAGACCAATCTGAAAAGAATATTGTTATGCTCAATTAGAAATAAGTAATAAAAATTTTGAAAATTAGTCCTAGTTAATTATTATTATAACATTAAGAAATAACTAAATAAAAGATTCTCGAGGTTCATAATGCTTATCAATTAAAAATACAATAGAAAATAATAAATATGAGTAGACCTAATTAGAATGTGGAGCGGTGGTATTTTTCAGATTAGTACTCGTATAATTTTTGATCTCATTTTTTGTGATATACACTGACAATACAAATTATCACATTTCACTCAAGCAGAGTAGCTAGGTATTATGTCAAAGAAAATGCTGAATTTGATAAAGGACAAGTATGCGAGAAACGAGAGAAAGAACTATAAAATTAAGAAATAACTAAATAAAAGTTCCTTATGGTTCATAATGCCTTTCAATTATAAAAACACAATAGAAAATAATAATTATGAGAAGGTACTTAATTAGAATATGGAGCGGTGTTGTTTTGTTTTTCAGATTAGTATAATCTTTAATCTGTTTTTTTTTGTGATATACACTATCACAATACAAATTATCACATTTTACTCAAGTAGAGTAGCTTATACTAAAGATAATGCTGAATTTGATAAAGGTATGCGAGAAACGAGAGAAAAACTTTAAGATTAAAACACGATAATTGTATTATGGAACGAACGTAGGAAATACATAAATCGGATGTAAGCACCCGCCCATGATTTACTAAATTGCTATACAAAGCGAAACATTACGTAGTTTGCGTGTCTGTCCGTTCGACGTAATAACACAACGGTAATGACGATAGTCAGGCGAGTGGACGTGTTAATAAAGTCTTCTACTTCCATTCTCGGCTTACGTAACATGACTACCTAATACTGTACACCGAACACGATGCGGTTATAAAAACACGCTTAATATTTCAGTGTCAAGTCCGAATGCGTTGTTAAAATGTAACTGCGGGTAACTCTAGTATAGTGAATGGCAATTTAAAATTCTTGTAACTCTAGTACAGTGAATGACAATGAATTAATTATCTATATTGTCTCTGTATTTAATAAAAATAATGGTTACCCCTTTGATACGATATAATGCGTCGCGACATATACCGTTTTCTTCAAACTATTATGATGGGCAAGATTGCAGGCAAAAGAGGAGTATGAAGATGGAAGAAGTCCTGGCTATAAAACATACAGTGGACTGGCTTGAAGACAGTTGAAGAACTTTTCCGCCTAGCCATTGACAAAGAAAAGTCTATAAAGCTGACCGCCGACCTTCAGTAATGAAGACGCTCTTTGAGAATAACCCCTTAGATGGCAGATATCTGAGAGTCAACGCCACAGCCTGTTTAAGTTTGAATATTATCGTAAAGTAAAATTTTAAATAACAATGTTAAACGTTAAACGTTAAAGTAGAATCATCTTAGTTCTCAAAAGCAGGTTTGTATCTGCTGTTAAGAAATACAGATTAGCTAGTTTATTAATCTTTATTAGTGAAGTAGACCTTGAAAATGTTTAAGATAGCCTGAGTTATTTTTGAATGATTGTTGTTAAAAACCACTTCTTTTTGAAATGCTATACTGTACATAGATAGATATAAAATTACCTGCATAGGTGTATTTGAACAAGTACTGAAATCCCAGTTTAGTTCGATCGCATCGAGCAAATTCCTTCCAACTGATATTCGTATGGCTGGTGAATGGATCGTCACCCATACTCTTCCACATGCTGACTTTTCCAAAACATAATTGCTCGCTGAAAATATACATATAACATCATTCAAGACAGGTATACGAATGCGCTACTGTTATCTTTAAACTCGTATCTTTCTATAAATATGATTAAGAAAATGGAGATTCTTAATAATATTTAAAGAAATAATTGAAAGTACTGTTACATTTAAAATATTACCTCTATACATCATAGATAATAGACAAGGAATATAATGTACGTAGGAATATAATGGAAGAAACATCTTGAGTTTTTGGTTAACTTTTTTAACCAAAAATGCAAGTCTTTATTAAAATCTACAGTTTTGGATACTTTTGAATCTTTATCATCGACATCAAAAGTTAAATTGACGTTAAAAGCGACAGTTTAAGTATTTCAATATTTATGTATTAGCAGCGATAGTCGAAAGAAAATGAAGTTTTAGCAAGTCAACTTAACTTACTCGATAGTAATCTCCTTCACCAGGGTTATGTATTTATTTTAAACATGCAAAAGATTAGCCAAAGTAATGAGTAGGAAAGTAAACAAGTTTGCTTTTTAGGTAATCAGCTTCATTCACAAAACTTTATTCATCAAAGTTTAATTCACAAAAATTTTATTAATAGACAAAGATTATAATGATTATTTTCTATAGTTAATCTTCAAAAATATATCTATGTGATGAGAAATGTATGAAGTAACAAAATGATGTCTACATAATATATTATACATAGGTTTGTTCACCTTTCCCTTCGTTTCATCATATATATAGGTAAATTAACTAAGACTTTCAGCATAAATTATTATCGTTGTATTAGTTGTTTAAAAACGAAGCATTTTTTCTCCTTTAAGATTGCTTTTCTTTCTCTATTCTAATCCTTTGAGTAGACGTACTTGTGAGTTATTTTTATAGTACTACTATATAAAATCACAAACCAGTGACGGATTTACCCTAAGGCCTAGTAGGCCCGGGCCTAAGCGGCCAGCTTTAGACGTTAGGGGCGGCCATTCGTGATTTAAATGTGGGAATAAGCAATGAATATCCAAACACCAATTACAATAATTTCTAATTTTATAACTTTTTTTTAACCTTAAACAATTTCGAATGTTTTATTTTAAGTGTGCAATGATCCCTAAAACATCGGAAAATATTACAAAAAAAGTCAATTATTGATTTTGATACAAATTGATTTTATAAATTTTATAAAAGGCGATTTCGTCAAAATATAGTCTACTAATTATTCTAAGATTATGATGCGATTATGATAGCTGGTACTTTGGTATGGGGCCTAAGGAGGCCAAGACTACAAATCCGTCACTGCTTATAACTAAGTAGAAAACTATCGCCTATAACCAAACAACAGGCCTTCTTAGGGCACGCTAGGAACCTTGGCATGTCTACGTGAGGCAAAGTTGCCAGGCCTCATGTATTAATAATTTTTAATCAATTATTGATGTTACGAGTATACTTAGTATACAGTGCTTTTAAGTTAGTGCCCAACACCAAATATACTTTGTGAGCCTCAGCTACGTACATACACTTTTTAAATGACGCATGATTCGGCTTATTTTTATATTCGTATCCAATGAAGGCCGCCGGTATGGCATGTATGATACTGAAAAACATAAATATTAGAATAAAATACTAATACCTACATAGCATGAAGTCGATATTTCGAAGAAGATTTAATTCCTTATTTTTATAAGCAAAAGAAGACACATTATAAAACAAATACCTAAGTGCAAGGAAAAACATCGTGAGCTCTCACAAACTCTCGTGTGTGAAGTCTGCCAATCCGCATTGGGCCATCGTGGTAGACTATTGGCCTAATTTGCTGAGCACGAGTCTCCTCTCATTCTGAGAGGAGACTCCTGCTTAGCAGTCAATATGGATTGAAAATGATGAATCGCAAAGCGACTTTCTTCACAGCATAATTTGTTGATATGATTTTGTTTCTTGGGTAACTTTATTTGATAAATCATGAAATAAACCCGCAGAAAAACTTGAGGGAGAGTTGGGAATAAAATTAAGGACCTTTTGATTATAAAGTACCTACTTAAAATATTTCCAAATGCATTGTCATCATTATTTTTTTGTCTTTCAAGATTAATATGAATGATTGTTCTTTCCTAATCTTTGTAAGAAGGCAAGATTATTCGATATCTTCAGGTAAAAACCTTCGTGAATGTCAAATGATGTAAATAAAAACATTAAAATGAATATTATACAAAATTATATGAATCTGAATCATCTGATTTGTACTCTATACATATAAATTAATGTTATGTTTATTAGATTGTGTTCGATAGGTACTTTACCTTAATTTTATATTGTGAAAACGTTCGCGTATGGTTTACCTGAATTTCCTTAAAATTCTAGACTACTAAAAACTACTGACAAGTAATACTTTTAGCGAAATGACAATTTTCATGTCTTTAATTTTAGTCTAGTTTAGAATTTCATACATTGTTGCAATATTCATAGAATTATGATTTTCTTCAAATAGTTTTCAACTATCAAACTTTAAAATATAAGATTCTCATTTAAAACATAAACCAACATAACTGCCTTCTTGGCAGTCGGGTTAAAATAACCCGAAACTAAGTTTTGGGTCTGTTTTATTAAAATCAGTTTTTAACCGCTAAATAACAAGTCATCATCATCACCATCAGCACCGTCATCATCATCATCATCATCATCATCATCATCATCATCATCATCAGCACCGTCATCATCATCAAAATCATCATCATCATCATCATCATCATTATCAATATCATCATAATCATCATCATCATCATCATCAATATCATCATCATCATCATCATTATCACCATCATCATCACCATCAGCACCATCGTAATCATTATCATCATCATCATCAACAATATCATCATCATTATTGTAACATCAGCAGATGCTGGTCCACTGCCGGACACAAGTCTCCGTTGTCAGTTTCTGTATACCTGCGAAATGTTGTAGATAATATTATGTCGTCAGTATATCAAGTGGAGAGACGACAACGCTGCAATAAGACCTAATACTTTCTGAGATTTCGTAATTACGCAGCCAGCGGTATTTCGTTTTAATATATTTAGATTTGTGTTATTTATAAAACGCATTTAGCCCATTTTCTCTCTAATATGAAAAACATTGCAACTGTTTGTCCCACTTACACTGTCATTGAAGTCAAATTACATAATTTTAGTGACATAACATTTTAACCGTAGTCTAACGGCGCGAGTCTCCGATTCCTTTTACGAAGTCGAATTATATAAGTTGTAGGAACTCTTCGTGTTCACCATTCTGAACAGGTGACCTAATAATACACAACAATTATCTAATTAATACATAGTAAATGTGCAGCTGGTGTTACATACTTAACTTCAACGTTACTTGCATAGTAATTAGTACAAAGTGCATGTCTTGCTTAGCTGGTGTGTGTTACCACATCACGCAAATTTCTAATCCGTCCAGGATATCTGGCAGGCATATATTAATATAGGGTTCTTGGGAGTATTTCTCATAATTTCAAGGTGTTGACGAGTCCTCTTAGGAGCCGAAGTGCAAAACTAAAAAATAAAAACTTTTTACGTTTTCATATAAAGTAATTTAAATAATTCCGGCTATCCATGTGATATACGCCTTTATCTATCCTTGTATTTAAAATACGTTAAACTTGGCTACGTCATAATTATAAGGATGCGTTTATGGGACACATTTTAAAATCTATTTACAAAATAAATATATTGTTTACCCCGATAATATTAACCTTAGAACAAATGTTCCTTGAACATTTTTAATTATTTTTCCGTAAAGAATATAACCTCAAAGTTATGGGAAATACTCCCCAGCATGTCGCCGTATATAAATGCGAAAGGTATATCTCGAAAACAGTTAGACGTACAAAGTTAAAATTCGGCAGGGAGGTAGTTCTTAGGTAGCTCCGCTTGTTGCTTATATTGTAGATTATTAAAAGTGCACATGGATAGGAGTATTTTATACTTCAGCAATTTTTTATATTGTTATTATCAGTAAATCTAATACAAGATTATTAGAAAATAGTATGTGTCTCTTTTCATCATCATCATCGACCCATATTCGGCGCACTGTGGAGTTCGAGTTTCCGCTCAGAATGGCCAATAATATAATATAAATCAGGTTAGGCCAATAGTCCACCACGCTGGCCCAATGCGGATTGGCAGACTTCACACACGCAGAGAATTAAGAAAACTCTCTGGTCTGCAGGTTTCCTCACGATGTTTTTCCTTCACCGTTTAAGATACATGATATTTAATTTCTTAAAATGCACACAACTGAAAAGTTGGAGGTGCGTGCCCCGGACCGGATTCGAATCCACACTCGGGATCGGAGGCAGAGGTCATATCCTGGGCTGGGCTATCGCGATGTTATAAGTCTGTTAACCTACTATTAAATACCGCAAATGCTACATACACTACTTTATATCTCGATCTGTCAGATCTGTTCTCGTAAATATTCGAAACTATTTTAAATTGGTTTGGTGGTCGTGGTCCCCAATATACAGTTTATTCTTTGTCTCAGAGCACAGTCCCTGCAGAAACCACAGGGAATTTTCCCGAGGTCCCTTAGAGGCTTATTAGTGCTGTTGAAACAAAAATCTATTGTAACCAATGTTACAATATAGTATTTAATTGATTTTCATACGATTTTCACAGTTGTATAGTTTATTTCATTTGGAAGTGTTGTAGAGATTTTCATCCGATGAAATCAATTCCACGCTATAGTGTTTTTTTCCTTACATGGCGAGAATGCTAAACAATAATGGCGGACAGAAAACCATACACAATCAGTAGGGATGGGAAGTTTATCGCGGGGACTGTATCGCGGACTATACTGTATCTGGGTATCTATGAAACAATGCCGTTACAATAATTAGAAAAATAAATATAATCTATACTTATAATAAATCTGAAGAGAGGTGATAGAGGTCTGATATGTTACTATGATGCGGACAAATCTTGACAAATACTGCATTTGATAAAGATTTTTTATTAGAGATTATAGGTCATTAGCACGTCAAAACTGAGGCGAACTGCCCCTGCATTCTGTAAAGTTGCAGCGATGTGACATCGCTCATTTCCATGGCAACGTCGTTGTTAGTGATATTTTATTTTTGGCATCCCACAGAATATAGTTCAAATTCTAATAAAACTTGTTATAGGCAAATGTTACATCGACGAGTATAATCAGCGGAATCACACCCCAGAAGTGGCTAAAACTTAATTTCAATGAGTCGCATAGAATAAGATCATAATATCTTAATAAATGAAATACAGAAAGTGTTTTTATAACTTGATTCCATTGTTCGCCAGTTTATTGAATTTATTTGCTTCAGAATAATGTCTGAATAGATCGTAGTGTAATATTTCTCCCGCGTTGTGGAAGGTTTATTGAACAATTTATAGTTTCAGGTTGGAGATAAAGTTTTTATTGGACTATATTCTAACATTTGGTAGTAGGTAGGTGCTAACGTCCCAAGTTAGATTTCCAGCACTGGCCAGTTTAGGATTCCATAATTTCTATTTTTTTTTAAAACTCTAAACTTGCTATTTTATATTGAATAATTTCGTTCATGACAAAGGCCGCACCACAATATTTTTTAACTGTCAGTTTCCATACAAAATAAACTCTTTTGTCTTGAACTCTTTTCATCAACTTTATTATATTACTAGCTAACGCCCCGTGGGGATACGGAGAAAAATGATAGCATATGATACTCACAAATAACGTGACGTTCCAGTGGTAAAGGAATTTTAAAAATCGATTAGATCCAGACATTACCCCCTACAATACCACAAACTTTACCTCTGTATAATCCTACTTACTACTAATATTATAAACGCGAAAGTTTGTATGGATGTTTGAATGTTTGTTACTCTTTAACGCCGCAACTACTGAACCGATTTGGCTGAAATTTGGAATGGAAATCTGGATTAACACGTAGGCCACTTTTTATCTCGAAAAAATCCATGGATTCACGAGGTTTACGAAAACCTTATGATTTTGATGGTATAAGTGTTTGTAACTCTTTCACGCATTGTCTACTAAACCGAATCGCCTGAAATTTGAAGTAGAGATAGATTATAGTCTGGATTAACACACACATACACTTTTTATTCCGAAAAAATCCGTGGATCTCGAGAGATTTGTGAAAAACTAAATTCCACGCGGACGAAGTCGCGGGCGTCCGCTAGTATTAGTATAGAGTAATGTTCAGATTGCATCCTAATTAGACAGAGAGTGCTTGTATAACCCGTGCACATGAACTTGAAACCAGACACATCCATACAAACACAGTACAAACATCATTCGAGCCAGGTGTCAAGTTAATCCGCACGAGCTGTAACTGCGACTTGCGAGATGTAAATAAACAAAGTTCATGTACTTTCTGTTTACAACAAGTTTACGTTTACGTTAACTCAAAGAAACAACGATAAACTAGAGTCGTTATGTAGATATCAGTTTTACGTGTGTTTCATCCTAAATAATTTAGAACGTATTTATTTCATACTAGTAGACGCCGAGCGGTTTCACCCGCGTGGTGGTACCCGTAGGAATGCGGGAATAATATAAAGCCTTCCTCGATAAATGGGCTATTTAACACTGAAAGAATTTTTCAAATCGGGCCAGAAGCTCCTGAGATTAGCGCGTTCAAACAAACAAAGCTTTGCAATATTAATATAGATTCAGAGCCAGTACTAACAATTTCAGAGATACCCACAGCTAATTATATCTTAGTATCTTTATATCTATTTTGGCGCTCAGTAAGCAACACTTTTCTGTAATATATTCGATAGCAAAACAATTAAATATATATATATATATATATATATAAGCAGATAATTATGTACTTAAACAATTAATATGTAATGTTAAAATATTTCTTAAATATTTTGAAAGAATTGTTTCAGTCAAAAAATTCACATTTATTAAAATCATATTAATGTTATTGATGAGACAGGACGCTAGTAATAACAATTTTTTAATAACAATACTAAATGTATACAAAATTAGATTAAAACAATTAGAACTAAGACTCAAGACTTATCAAAATTAGGCGCCCTTGATAGGTCGATGTTGTTGATATAAGGTCAAGCATCAATGATTATAAATAAATAATTAATATATATAAAAAAAAAAATGTTTATATAAAAAAAAACTTACGTGCTATAGAAGCGCCAAGAGCGGAAGCGGCGAGGAAAGCCACTGCGTACCACGACACGGCCATCTTTGTTAGTGGCTCCCGCGCCACTGAATACTGAACACTGACAGTGGATTTGGCATTCTTTCGCCACAATTGATTGTTGCGCAGGATACGGTGCAATCACAATGCGACCGAATTACCACACACACATACATCGGTCGGTATGTTTAACTCTCGAAAAATCAATTGCGAAAAATTGTTCAATGTATTTCAAAATAGAATCTCTGTCTAAGTTTATTTTAGAATGAGTGGATAATGATAGTGCGGCGTCCGATTGTTCCCACATTACCGATCAGTTTTGATAGTTCAAGAAGGCATGGGATGTTTTGATGGGGTGCTTTATTTATATGGTTTTTTGTTGTGACTTCACCTTATCCAGGCTTCACTGAGGTATTTGTAATCATTCAATGAAATGAAGACAGCCCACAAACACAATTCAGACGGCCTTCTAAGCAGTGAGGCCATAATTTCTTAATATATATTAATTTATTAATATTTTAAATAAAATTTGACAAACCAACTTGTCTTGAGGCCCATAAGACCCGGGGCTCGGAGCGGACCGCCCCGGTTAGTCCGCTAGAGCTTCTAGGTCTGACGTGAAATTCAAAATTCAATTCATGTCAGACAACAAAATCGGACAATAAGAATGTAATTACATTCGTCCCGCAATTGGATATCTTACTTACTGTATTACTTGGCAGGCCCTAAGATTTTAAGTTTAAGGCGAGCAGTTGCGTGAACAAGGTTTTGAACTAGGGTACGAAATAGGTATACGTATTTTTTATACAAATTGTCTAAATTGGAAATTTCCTTCTCCAATACGGATTCGTCCTCAGGGTAAGCAATGCATTGCATCTATGAAGTGCTCGCCCCTGATTAGTGACAAAGGTTAGTGACAAAATATTGTTAAAGATCATTATAAATTTAACCTTAATCAGGGTAACCAAAACCATTTTAATACCGTGGTCAATTTGGAAGACGTGCTTTTTCAAGCACGTCTTCCAAATTGACCACGACCTCTAGGCCTATGATACACAGGCGCACGCGACTTGTGCTAGGGTCCACCACGTGCAAACGTTACCGGATGCAATCAATTCGAGTATGTGAATGGTCGGACCTAGACCTAGTAGAACTTATTTATATACACAAAAGAAGTATAAAGTCCCTTCAACATAAACTAAGTACCTATGATGGCCAGACCTTCGACGTTTTTTAAAAGCCGAATTTAGTACTGTGGTTCTCAACAGAAAGGTCCTGGGTTCGATTTTCAATTCGGGTCAGAGCATCACCACTTAACATCAATTCTACCATTCAAATAATAAGTCATTACGTGGTTTTTCAACGTATTTTATTTTTTGCAATCATCTAATATTGTGTTTTCAACGAAATGACATAACTATGGTAAAATTACGTAAAGTGGCATTAATATTATTGTAGTGGCAGTAGTAAGTATTAACTAACTTATATTATCCCCGTATTCCTACGGGAACGCGAACCACGCGGGTGAATCCGCGCGGCGTTAGCTAGTTTAAATATAATTTGTACCTCATCTTCACATGCAAAAAAAGAAGGGCATAACTTTATGACTTAACGTTGAAACAATAACTACCGACAAAAACGTGCCGCCAAGCGTTCCGGTACGATGCCGTGTAGAAACCGAAAGAGGTGTGGATTTTCATCCTCCTCCTAACAAGTTAGCCCGCTTCCATCTAAGACTACATCATCACTTACCATCAAGTGAGATTGTAGTCAAGGGCTAACTTGTAAAGAATAAAAAAAAACACAAATCTGATTGTGGTATAGTTTTGAAAATGAAAAGTTACCTATGTTGTTAAGATTTTATGACATTGTTAATGATATTTTTTCATGAGTGGAAAATTATATGAGTTTAAGCACTTTAGTTTTGATAAATGCAGATTATGGATGCAGTAGATTATGACGTCTGCATAATTACATCAATTTAATACATTAGTCAATAATAATAACAAATAATTGATTTATGCGGTGATCAATTATAATTAATCAATGACAGTGGAATATAGATAAAATATTGTATTAAATTCCGTGGCTTTGTTTATGTATTTTAACGTTTTGATTTAAGATCTAAGAAATATGATGAAACGTTTAATATTTAACATCATTTTAGTTAAGGCCGTGATTCGTAGACCGAGGTCAAAAGTACCTTAGGCCTACGAACTTGTATGAAAGGATTTATGAGAATTAAAGTAGCAATGGAAATATGGATGGATCGTATAGCAAGTGGAAGGACGTGGTTCCTAACCTTAGGAAAGATTTTATTGCCACTACAAGATAAAGTCTCTCTATCTCTGCGTGATCGAATCAGAAATGAGGAGATCCGCAGAAGAACCAAAGTCACCGACATGGCTCAACGAGTTGCGAAGCTGAAGTGGCAATGGGCGGGGCACATAGTGCGAAGAGCCGATGGACGTTGGGGTCCCAAAGTGCTGGAATGGCGACCCCGCACTAGTAAGCGCAGTGTTGGCCGACCCCTCACCAGGTGGACTGACGACATCAAGCGAGTCGCAGGGATTCGCTGGATGCAGGTGGCTCAGTATCGTGATGTTTGGAAGTCCCTACAAAAGGCCTATGTCCTGCAGTGGACGTCCATCGGCTGATATGATGATGATGATGATGACAAGATAAAGTAAATACGTATGTATGAAAAAAGAAACAATTACCTAACCATCAAAATCTTTATTCTCAATTAATATTTTTAGTATACTTAACAATCCAAATAGTAAAATTTTCTATTTTAGTAGAATTTTGATATAACATTACTGATCTATTAATATTTCTTCATTGGCCTTCCTTTTCGAAATCAAGGAAATTTTCGATAATGTTTGATCGCTTTTCCTTTTTCTCGCTGTCGTTTGTAGACGCGAGTGAGGAGGCTCTGCTTGGATTACGAAGAACTGGCTTCTGGAGTTGGAAGAAATTTAGCGATGCCTTTAGCTCCGCTATGAATACTTCCTTATGGCTTACCTAAAAGAAAACTGTTTTTAGTATCTTATTATGCTTTGATAATATCCTATGTACCTAGCAGTAGTCATGATCACAGTTATCAGCTTATTTTAACGTACTCCCTCTTTATATGAGAGGAAAGTATGTAGCTTAGACCCACCACGCTGTTCCAATGCGCTTTGGCGGGCTTAGTTCTATAAGAGCACTGTAAGACCAATTTCCGTGATCTTAGAGGCTTGGGGATGTGACACCGCGAACTTTCTTACGTCAGAAATTTCACTAAAAACTTTTTAAATTTAGAAAAAATACTCAGATTTTCATAGCCTGGCCCAGAACTTGAACCCTTGACCTCGTAAAGCGAAGTCATATAGGGTAACTAGCTAAATAAAAACCTCTATAGCTCAGTGGTAAAGCGGTCGGACTCATCAACGAGTGGTGGTGGATCGATCCCCACCCGCTGGTCTATTGTCGTACCCACTCCTAACACAATCTTTTCCGATTAGTTGGAGAGGAACAGGAATATTGGTCATATTAAAAAGATATGGCAAATATTCTTTTAGAAAAGAAATAGTTTGACTAGCTAAAAAATAAGTGCAATAGTGTAGCTAAAAAATAAAAACTCATGGAACTAATTTTACTGACAGATTCTTATGTACTTTATCGATACTCATCAAATGATGCCCTTGCTCAAAATAAAATTTAAATTTTGAATCATTTTCAATAGTTCGATGTACTCGTACTTCTTAGTTTATTTAATTAGAATACATTTTCACGGTATCCTAACCGCAACAGTAGGTTTATTAAGCAAGCAAGTAGTCTCCCACGAGATTTCTAGATAGGTAACAGAACTTCAGAATTTACTAAATTTTCCAAATTGTTTACCGAGCTTCCACGCTTAGTTGAATTTTCCGAGCAGACAGACAATTGGTGCACAATTCTCTAGGGTGGTGAGGTAGAGGCATTTGTATATGTTTGAGAAGAAAAAAAAGGAGACATTCTATGAGAGATGACATGAGATGTAAGACATTGCTGGGCCTAGATTTTATGAATGAACTGTTACAATTAGTGTCATTTAATATAAAAATTTTAGACTGGATTAAGTTCAGTTTGATTGATAGTTGCATAATCAAGATATAGGCAACCTACCTGCATCTGAAAATGCACAATTTCAACAAAAAATATAATCAAAAATTTTATCAACTGTGAATTCTAATATGTTTTGCTGATTTTGATTTATGATAAAATAAATTTTTCGTCTTTTTTTCTGCAACGTGCTGAGCCCAGAATTAACGTGCTCAGTTGGACTCCTTTAAGATGTGCTTGTAAAGAAACAAAGTTTTACCTGTTCCCGAACTACGATATTTCTGACTTCGTTCATGAATTCGATAGCCGTGATGAACAAACAAATAACCAATCCTGCGATGAGTACAACAAATGCACCCATTAAATTCTTCATTTCCAGATCGCCTTCTTGATCGTTCTTATCAACTTTTTCATCCTGATATCATAAGAAAGTAATGAACAGATAAAATACACTACTACTAACTACTCGTATACTCACAACCCAAATTCAGCTCATTGTTGAGCAAAAGTGTCCTTTCAGAATGAAAGGGGATAGGCTAATAGTCCACCACGCTGACCCAATGCGGTTTAGCAGACTTCACACACATAGAGAATTAAGATAGTTGTCAGGTATGCAAGTTTTCTGACAATGTTTTTGTTCACCGTTAGAGAATCATGATATCTAATTACTTAAAATGCACATGACTGAAATGTTTGAGGTGCACTGGATTCGATCCTACGCCCTTCGAACTGAAGGCAGCGTATTAATGGGTTATCACAGCTTGACAGCTGTGATAACTCATTAATACGCTGCCTTCGTAATGACTTAACTAGCTTATACATTTTATTAAATTTTCAATAATAATTGCAAATTTGTTATAAGATCAATGGTGAAGTTAAGCATTTATACGTACATCACATTCTTGTTTGTTTTTATCTTCCCACCATTTCTTTTTAATTTTGTCTAAGATTCCAGCTTCTTTTAATTCCAATATTGCTTTGTTTATATGAGTTCTAAACGGAGAATCTATAAAACGTAATAATAATATTTTTCATTTTATAACATGAAAGTTTATAATGAATGATTAAAAGAAGAAAGAGATGACGAAAAGAAAAACATTTTTGTTAAAAAATATTTCTTTTTCATTTATAACAATATTCGTTAGTTATGAGAACACTCAGAATTTAATTGCATTGAAGACATTCAAAATGGAGAAGAACTGTTTGAACAAATTCAAGAAGACGATAAAGATGGATGCAGACTTGACGTGATATTTTGTATACTTTACATACTCGCAGGCATTGCAATTCCATAATCCTTAGAATCTAATTCTCCTCCAATTTTTTTCAGTTCACAATTTTTCCTCAACTCGTATTCGATTGCAGTGGACTCCATAAAAAATGCGTATTTGCTCTTTCCGCTTATGACTCTCTTTACTCCTTCATCATTACTGTGCACTAAAACTGCGGGGTTTGCTACCATATTCTCAAACATTCTGCGATACATTTTGTCCTTTGAATTCTAAAAAAGTCAAAGGTATGGGTATCCATACAAAATTGGGCCCAAATTTATATGAATGATACAGAGCTGTAAATTCGCTCATAAATATAATATCTATATATATAAATAAATAAATAAAATAAAATAAATTAAATTAGGACGATTAAGGAGTACTGGTGAGGCCAATATTCAAAGAAATCTCTATTCGCCTAATCAGTTAAATTACAGGTGGGCAATACTTCGTCTCCCTTTGATATACAATTCAAACTGACAGGCGCCAGTTTTAAACTGGCTCCTGTCAGTTTGAATTGTATGTCGTTGTTGTTGAAACTGGCACTAACTTGACACATTTAGGCAAAATAGGACAACATTTATAATGTTAAATCCTTAGTAAAACTGTTAGATAAACAGTGATAGATGTGTTAATAAACAGAACATTTAATTTGATTGACTTTGATATTGATAGTTCGCGTTTGCAAAGACAACTGACAGTCAGTAAAATACGCATTAAAGATATGTGTTTGTAAAGCTGGACCGGTGTGAAAATAATGAAACAGCTTATTTTCCCTGTTGGCGAATATTATTTCGGCTAAGATCCTAATGGAGTAATCTAATGAAATATACAGGATTTTTAGTACATTTTTCATTTCTGTATCGTCTTAAAAAGTGGACCTCATTTCGGACATCTCCTTTCTACCTTTTCCAAGTAAGCCCGCTTCCATCTTAGATTGCATCGTCATTTAACATGCAGGTGAGATCGCAGTCAAGGACTTCATCATCAACAATACATATTTAGTTCACCGTTGAGCACGAGTCTCGTCTCAGTATGAGAGGAGTTAGGCCTTAGTCCACCACGCTGGCCCAATGCGGATTGGCAGACTTCACACACGTAGTCAAGGACTTACTTGACATTAAATAAAAACAAAAGTATATGTATAATGTTCGCACTAACAAAAAGACAAAAAAAAGTAATGCGTGTAAGTTAAGGTGAACGATAATTTAAATTAGGTTTTCTCTTAACTAAATAAACCGTCAGATTTTTAAATACTATCTCAATGAGCATCGTGTGTGTAGACTTTTCCAAGCGCTGTTTACCTTAAAAAATTCAAATGTTGAGCCATTTTCAATAGCTCCATATAAAACCTTGTTTTGTTTAGCCAGATCCTCAACTTTGTTAATTGGCTCAGTCTCCATAGCCGACGTCATTGATGCTGAAAGTTGTGCTATATATGTCTGGCAAACAATTACTGCGAAAAACCACCACATTCCACAGACCCATCGAGATCCTGCTGCCCTGAAACATTTTTATCTACCTACACATCATAGATTAAAGAATAATAGGCATATAGAGCGCACGGAAGATGATGGTGTTGTAGCCGTTCCAAATACAAAATTAAAAAAACGAACACATTCTCGAGTCAGTACGACACGAAGCGTCGCATTACTAATTTTCAATATTATTCAAAAAAAAAAATGGCGTCTTATGTTTTTGTATATTTTAAAAACTGTTGTCCAAAACTAGAAATAAGATGGAATAGTTTTTAATTGGTAATTATTGATTATTATATTAATTTAGGTACGTAATTGTTGTTAAATTTTGAAATATAAATTATGAAAAAAGTTTGTATACGGGGATGTCAAAGAGACGCTTCACTACGCTGCTTGTAAAGACTCATTCTGGAATTTTTTTATTCTGTGCTATACATATTATAAAACAAGTCTTCACCGCATCTGTCTGTTAGCAACAGAATCAAAAACTGAACGGACTAATATGGTCCGAAAACTGATATTTGATGCAAGCTGAAAACTTGTGCTGCATCTCTATACTCGTACTTTCTAACACAGAACTGGACATAATAGGGTTATTTTTCCAAACAAATAATGAGGATTTTTTTAGCAATACATAGCCTTATATGAGAAAGGTTCATCTAAGTATATTAATTTGTCAATGTTTCGTAAAATGTCTAAAACAGTTAGCGATTGTATATTGGTTATACTAAGTAGGTAGTATTAATTGTAATGTATATATTTAGGTAAATAGAATTAAGTTTTAGATTTATAATATAGTGCTAAGCTAGCGAATTAGGTGATACCTGTAAGGCTAGTTAAGTTATGATGATAATAAATAAATAAAATAAATAAATCATTTTCCTAATTTATAAACCTCTTAAAAATGATCACGCACAATAAAAGTTTCTATCAATTTTCTTGCAAACGAAATAGCGGGCTAGTTAGTTATATTATAAAGATACTAGCGGACTCGCTCAAGATTCGCTTTGACTTATTAATTTATTTATTTGCACTTCTTCGCTATCCCTACCTTCCACTACCATACTCCTACCCCTACCCCTACCCTACCCCTACCCTACCTCTACTCTACCCCTACCCTACCCTACCCTACAACTACCCTACCACTACCCTACCCCTACCCTATCCCTATACCGTAAACCTACCCTACCACTACCCTACCCTACCCCTACCCTACCACTACCCTACCCTACCCCTACCCCTACCCTACCCTACCCTACCCCTACCCTACCCCTACCCTACCCCTACCCTACCCCTACCCTACCCCTACCCTACCCCTACCCTACCCCTACCCTACCGCTACCCTACCCCTACCCTATCCCTATACCGTACCCCTACCCTACCACTACCCTATCCTAGGATTTAGGGGTTTGAAAAATAGATGTTGGCCGATTTTCAGACCTACTAAATATGCACAAAAAATTTCATCAAAATCGGTCGAGCCGTTTCGGAGGAGTTCAATGTCGAACACCGCGACACGAGAATTTTATATATTAGATTTAGGTATTTGTTTGGTTGCTTACTTTGGCAAGATATCACATCCTTGACACATAATTGAGCCCATAGTTAACCACGTGCAGTTCGCGAAGTTCCAAATATTTTCCAATTCCTCGGGATCCTTATCGCATGGTTGCGGATTTTCCCAATCATCCGGTGATATTCTAAAAACATTATTTGGAAGCACTGAGTTAATTATGAAATATTACTTTTATCATAACGCCTTTTTGACGCCCTCCATGGCGCAGTGGATTTAGTGGGTTCGATCTCTGGCTGGGCGGATTGAGGTTTTCTTAATTGGTCCAGGTCTGGCAGGCCAGGTCCAGGTCTAGTTACCCTGCCGACAAAGACGTACCGCCAAGCGATTTAGCGTTCCGGTACTATATCGTGTAGAAACCGAATGGGGTGTAGATTTTCATCATAATCCTAACAAATTAGCCCGCTTGCATCTTAGATTGCGTCACTTACCATCAGGTGAGATTGTCAAGGGCTAACTTGTAAAGAATAAAAAAAAAATCATAATCTCCTAACAAGTTAGCCCGGTTCCATCTTAGATTGCATCTTCACTTACCATCAGGTGAGATTGTAATCAAGGGCTAACTTGTAAAGAATAAAAAAAAAACATAATCTCCTAACAAGTTAGCCCGGTTCCATCTTAGATTGCATCTTCACTTACCATCAGGTGAGATTGTAATCAAGGGCTAACTTGTAAAGAATAAAAAAAAAATATAATCTCCTAACAAGTTAGCCCGGTTCCATCTTAGATTGCGTCACTTACCATCAGGTGAGATTGTCTAGGGCTAACTTGTAAAGAAGAAAAAAAAACATAATTTCAACTATACCTTGCACAGATAAATAAAAGAATTGAAACAGCACAATAAGCCGTTGCCGTGTACATCCACACTTCAAACGTATATGGGTTTAAGAAGGAAAACATTCCCGGTGGTACTTCTTTTTCTTTTGTATATAAAATACTTATTCCCAATGACATGAAAGGCACCGAAAAATCCACAACCATTTTCCTATCTTCTGTAATAGTTACGTCTCCAACAGCTAAATCAGCTTTCTGTGGATTTTGAAAACCAATTTGAGTTAATGTTAGATTTTGTTAATAAAAAATATTGAAATTCATCATTATTAAACACTAGCTGACGCCGCGCGGTTTTACCCGTGTGGTTCCCGTTCCCGTAGGAATACGGCGATAATATATCGCCTATAGCCTTCCTCGACAAATGGTCTATCTAACACTGAAAGAATTTTTCAAATCGGACCAGTACTTCCTGAGGTTAGCGTGTTCAAGCAAATAAACAAATTCTTCAGCTTTTTATATTAGTATAGATTTTATTGGCTTAGTACATTGCCGGGCCGTCCTCTATACAGGAGAGAGTATGAAGAGAGGAGTTCGTTATCATTACCATCAATAACAACCAATGTTCAGCTCACTGTTGAGCACGATTTTCTTCTCAGTAGATAGATCCAATAGTAATAGTCCACCATAGTCCAATGAAAGATTGGCAAACCACACGTAGATATTTAAGATAATTCTTAGGAATGCAGGTTTCCTCTCGATGTTTTTCCTTTACCATTTAAGACATGTGATATTTAATTTCTTACAATGCACATAACTGAAAAGTTGGAAGTGCATGCCCCGGACAGGATTCGAAGGCAGAGGTCATATCCAGCGGGCTATCACACCTCTCTATGTTTACTATAATAATAGTAAACATAGAGATGATGATAGATGTTTACTACAATAATAGAAAACATAATTTGGGATCGACTTAGCGTAATATCGGAGGCACGGGAGTGTACCCCCAACTTCTTCATTGCGGACTGAAAAGTTTTACAGAGAATTTCTTGGACCCCAAGACTCGAACCCACGACCTCGTGACCATCCACATAAGCTTAAATGGCCCCACAAGGCAGACAATAATTAAAATCATTCTAGTTGTAATAATGTTACTTACATTATTTAAAAGTTCATCAAGCAATCCGTATGACTTTCTGGTTTTTAATTGATTTTTCGAGTCCTTTTTGTTCTCGTAAACTTCGAAAGTGTATGTGTAATTAAATTTATTTCTGTGCAAATTATCAAATATTTCTTTAATGAGCTCTACGCCAAATCCTTCATAGTTTTCATCTGCAGTCTCTTCCTCACAATCAGTATCATTTTTGTGACATTGCTTTTTACTGAAGAATGGTTTTGTTTTTGGAGATATAATCTAATAGAAAAACAATTGCGATGATTAACATTATTGTGATAGTTATTATTTACAATAAACTAAAATAATAATTTTAAATGTCTTTTTAACAAAAAGATTCAACCGACTTCAGTGATCAGAAGGTATACGATGTTTATCTTTGTGATAAAGTTTGGTGAATTTTATTGTTAAAAAGATTTTATTTTTCTGTTTTCAGTGTGTCTTAGCATAGAAAACATATGGTCCTAGAATAGTGGACGATAGCGCCTTAGTGGGCAATTTTCGTTATTTTTATTTTAATATCAAATTACTTAACCTTTTTTCATGAAAATTAAATGGGACCTATCTGGAAGTATACTTTTTCTAACAAAAAAAGATTTTTTTAAAATTGGTTAAGAAATTACGAAGTTATGAGGTAACAAACATTAAAAAAAGTTGTTTTATATGATTAGTATAGTAGGTATAGTGAAGAATTACTGTAATATAGATAGTCGTATTGGACTTGCGGACAAGGTTTGGTTTTCTTGATTTAATTTATTTTCGACTAGCAATCGTCCGCGACTTGATCTGCGAATAGTTAGTGTAAGTTTTCATCTCTATTTATTTATAACTAGCGAATGCCCACGACTTTGCTCGCGTTGAATTTTTCACAAACCCGCGGGAACCATGGATTTTTCGAGGATGAAAAGTAACCTATGTGTTAATCCAGAGTAAAATCTATTTCCATTTCAAATTTCAGCCAACTCGCTTCTTTATTAAAAGAGCGAAAAGTACATTTATGGTACAGATAGATTAATCTATCTCTGAAAAATCTACTGCGAAAACTGAAAAAAACATTATTAAACAATCAAACTTTCGAGTTCTCTATTAAATTTTGAAATTACGTTTAATGTAAAGATACAATTGATTACTTTTATAAACACTTACAATAAAATGTTTACTGTTTTTTTGATATTTAAGATTATCGTCCTCAGGTCTGTCTTCAGTCAGCTCTTGGGTAGCAGAGTCCCAAGACCCGACAGTGTTCAACTCAGATATATAGATTTCGTTTATATACAACGTATAATTGACTCGTTGGCCTTTTTCATTAAATGCTATGTGACCAGAAACTCCTGTAGATGTTGTCTGAAATGTAATCAAAATACTTAACTGTAAACTTTTATAAAAGTACATACTAAGAAAGCCCACATAGCCCGGAGAAAGGGCACCCCTCGGATTCGAAACTACGCCCTCCGAATCGAGAGGCAGAGGTCTCCACTGGGCTATAACAGCTTTAGCCTATGTTAGTCGCTGATAATGTACTTATGTGTCATCGTAAAATTGTTAGATTATAATCTATCTCGCGAGATTGTAAACTGTCGATTGTGTAATTATGTCAATGATGAAAGGAATGCTCCTTTTATCATCGACACTATATCTCATCATGTATTACTCTGATAATGAAAGAATTTTTGAAATCGATCCATTCGTTTCGGAGCCTATTCATAACAAACAAACACAAAACCTAATCTTACCTTTTTTATGTTACTTTAGATAACAGTCACAAATTAAACATTTAGTAAAAAGCCTGTGGTGCTACCATGCAACTAACGAGATAATCTCGTGAATAGAAATAGACAAAATTATACCAATAACAGCGCACCTAGAAATACCGCTATCTTTTATTTCGTTGGTACGAAAGAGATGAGACGAAGATTTGTCTATATTTCTCTTCACTGGTCGCACTGGTATGTTAAAACAAACGCCTGTTCTTTCGTTATTGCTCTTACTTTCTACATAGGCGTCACATACATACATAAAAATGGTACCGACTTCAAAGACGTAAATGTTATTTAAACGGGTACATACCACGATAAAACGACGAGATTTTTTTCACGATTTCACGACGGGACTGACCCGTCCCGTCAGTCCCGTCGTGACCACGATCCATGCAACTGGGTCGAAATATCGACAATAAAAATCTCGTCGTTTTATCGTGGTATGTACCCGTTTAAATAACATTCATAATGAACAACCACGAAATAAGTTTAAAATCATTAGTTCAAAGACGTATTTCAGCTATTTTGATTTTAATAAAAAATTCCTACAACGTTTTTCACGAAGATTAAATGGGAAAAATCTGGAATCTTTCAAACAATAAAATAATTTTCAAAATTTGTAAATAAATGACAAAGTTATGAGGTAACAAAAATACGCGTGGAATTGAGAACCTCCTCCTTTTTATCAAGTCGGTTAAAAATTGGAAATACCTTTAATATTTTATCCTGAAGTTGTGCACCGTAGGACCATGGCGACAGGTTGGGATCGCATACTGCATCATATGGTTTTGATTTGTTAGATTTGATTGAGTCTACCTTTTGTAAAGCCTTCAAAACGTGGTTTGCTATATCGTCCATTAATAATGCTTCAGTCTGAAAGAATGTAAATTATTTCATTTAATATTTTTGATGAATAATACTAGATAACGCCCGCCATTTCGTCCGCCCTTAATCCAATCCTGTCCCTAAATCCGTTCTTGCGGACGTCTCCCTAATAAACTACCTCCCTGCCAAATTTAATTCTTCTTTGTCAAGCGGTTTCCGAGTTTTGCTTTTATATAATTACTAGCTGACGCCGCGCGGTTTCACTCGCGTGGTTCTCGTCCCCGTAGCAATATGGGGATAATATATAGCCTTCTTCGATAATCTAACATTGAAAGAACTTTTCAAATCGGACCAGTAGTTCCTGAGATTAGCGCATTCAATCAAACAAAGAAACAAACAAACTCTTCAGCTTTATTATATTTGTATAGGTGTATTTAGATCATGGTTGTTATTTTTCATTTTACTCTAGGTACCTTAAAGCTCGTTACAGATGGGCGAACTAAGTCGTTTTTGACACCTATCCATTTTCCAACTCTTTGAGCCAAGTTATGGTTTTGCAACTTGTCGTATTCTGTTAAACTTAGCCACGTCATGTTAGAATTGAAGTTTTTTAATTTATCAGCTACCGTCGATGCATCCATGGTGATTAAGATGTAATGCTTGAAAAGAAAATATATTTTTTATAAATATTTCTTAAGATAATAGAAAGTGATCTAAAGAACAGAGAAGCATTAATTAAAATGAGTATTGAACATTGCTACTTTTTTAAAAATCAAATTTAAAACATCAACATTTTTTAAAAAACAGGCTTCGTATGTACAAATGTGTTTTTGGTTGTATTAAACGGCTTACCCAAAGTTTAGCAAATTAAAATATATTTTTTTAATTGCATAATAAAATTTAACGGTGTTTTTAGGATATTATAAAAATAGTAAAGCTTACTTGGTAATGGGTAACCATTTGAACTTCTTTAGCCTCCGATAAATATTTGATGACATGGTCGACATGACAATCCAATATTATGTTACGGTAGATTTGAAACTTACTGAGGAGCTTAAATATCTGGAATAAGCAGGAAGAAGTTTGTAATACGTAAACGGTATATTCCAAGTTAATGAAAATTATGCCGGAACAACTTTGATATGATTAGGTGCTTCAGAGTGTGTAAGAAAGTAAGAACATTTATTATGTATCAAAGAGCTCAAAGTAATTAGCATGTCTGACTACGAAAGCTACTGCTTTCTGGCTCTTTGATGTAAATGAGTCTTATGTAATATATCCAGTCAACCTGTGTTATAATAAAGCTTGTTTAAGATATACTAGCTGGCAAGTACCTTTTAGAAAATATAAACATAGTTGAGAAAAATATTATTAAGAAAATGAGTGATAACTATTTAGGAACAAGATTTTAAATTGTTGTACTAATTTAGAATCAGGAATGAGGAGATCTGCAGAAGAGTCAAAGCTCAATTAGTCGTGAAGCAGAAGTAGCAATGGACGGGGCGCATGGTTCGAAGTGCCGATGGACGTTGGGGTCTCAAGGTGTGACTCCGCACTAGAAAGCGCAGTGTTGGTCGAACCTCCACCAGGTGGACATCAAGTTAGCCACAGGAATTCGCTGGATGCAGGCGGCTCAGCAGCATCGTGATGTTTGGAAGTCATTACAAAAGGCCTGTCAATGCTGTGGACGTCCATCGGCTGATATGATGAATAAGATGCGCGGCACGATTCGTGATGAGACAGACATATTTCTCTACTAACAGGTGCGGAATCGAAAATGGCTCTCTTTTTACAGCGTCCCATCGAAAGAGAGTGCGATATTTTCGATGTCTTTCTGACTTCACGACATATGTCGTTGATGAAGGAATTATAAATACATGGCGTTAGCTTCAGCGTTTTCCATGTTCTGTGTGGGTGCATCCTTAGGTGTAGATAAACCAAGATTGCTTACCGGATAGTTATTAGCGTTAGGATCTAAACGTCTTACTGTCACTGGATGTTTGTCAGTGTGATGAGCAAGAATCTTCTGAACACGTAGCAGACCTAAATAAAATTATATTAATAAGGTGATGGTGCGTTGTGATGCTGGGTAACCGCTCGCAATTAATAACTATATAGACTAAAACTTAAAACTTATATTAAGTTTTAAGGTTTCGACTATTAATTTCCCTGTAGTCTAAGACTTCAGGACCTTTTGGGGATAAATGAAGTAACGAATCACCAGTTTCAAAATATCTAGTATAACAAATCTTAAGAAAATATTAGATAAATAAAAATAGAGAATTTTTCAATTTATCTGTACGTTAAGTACACCATTAAACTAGATCAAAGTTTTATGAATTTTTTAATGAAATGGTTGGTTTTCTTTACTTTTATTTATCCTAGTTTTATTATTAACTCTATCGGAATATATACAAATCTTACCAATATCATCTTCGTATAGCACAGCGAATTTTTCCCATTTATATAACTTCAGTAACTGTGCATAAGCGTACAAAATTTCATCTGCAGGTGGATAGAAGTTGATAGAGATCTTTTTGAACACGGGTTCTTGATTTTCTTCTTCGTCTTCAAGTTCTTCATGAGAATCATGGTCAAAGGCTAGAGGAGGTTTCCACGTGGCTTGGATGTGAGGAATGTTGGCTATAGCACACTGCTCTCTCACAGTTCCATCAGATATTGGGTTTTGCGGTCCAAATATGGCTATGGGACGCATCGCAGTGTTAGAACATACTGAAATTTGAAAATTAGTTCCATTTTGTACTACACCCGCGTGGTTCCCGTTCCCGTATGAATACGGGGATAATATATAGCCTATAGCCTTCCTCGATAAATAGGCTATCTAACACTGAAAGAATTTATCATATCGGACCAGTAATTCCTGAGATTAGCGCGTTCAATCAAACAAACAAACTCTTCAGCTTTATAAAATTAGTTACATTTTATACTAAAATACACAAATATAGACCCCTTAAAAGATATAATATATTTAGTAACTTTTATATTATTAACGTTTATAGTTTTTCTCGAAACACATACATTGAATCCGAAAAAAAAAATCCAAAAGATTTTAACCATTTTTTTATTAGTTGGTAAGTTTTTCCATTTAAATACTCCATAAAAGATTAGTATTTCTTTTATTATTTACGTTTTGTATCAAAAATATTCTGAATATTATCTCTCGAAACAAACAAATATATTAAAACAGAAAAAATTTTAAATCCAAAAGATTTTTATTTTATGAGAAGGTTACAGCTTCCATTAAATTTAATATAGATTAATTACTTACGCTTCCTCCAAATGGAATAACTGTCAGACCTTAATGGCTCTATTATAACTGGATCAAATCGCCAGTCTTGAAGTGCTGAAAATTTTTTAAAATATATAATGCTGACTTTGCTTTTCACATTAAAATCTGTGATCACTTTCAAATTACAATCTTCTAGGATTACACTCATATTAGAATTCTACGAGTAAGTCCATCCAAATCATTCATTGCACTTCATTGATTGATTGGACTGATCAGATTCAAGATTCACCTATAAAACAATGTTGACGACGAATAATCTGTGTGCGATAATGGATTAATATGATGATGGATTATTGACAGTTTTTATCCACGAAACAACAAGATTGTGATTGATTGGTGACAAAAGGGCTGGTTCTTTTTTGTGCAAAGGATCAGCCTGACTGCCCTACGCGGAAATGCAGCAGATATTGTCAGCATTCCACGTGGGCATAATTTGTTTAGTTATTAGGATAAGTTAGCTTAAATTCTCTATTGTATTCTTTCTCAATAAAAAAAGGTCGTGATGGATATTCGTGATTGATCTTAATTGAATGGTTTTAGGCTTTTACAGGGGACTCTGTAAGTTCTTATTTAACTACAGGTTAAATGTGTGTCATCATGTTTCTCATGATGTGTAAACCACATTTCTTTTTTATGCAATATAGGCTAGCGGCACAGTAAAGATATTACAAGCAGTATAATAACTCGGCCGTATTTTTGAAATAAATACCTACAGCCGCGCGGTACGTAAACATGTCATAGGGCTGCCCGCATGCAGCAATTTAATTACATTTGCTAACTTTGTGTTTCCACTTAGTTTTGTGATTGTAAATAAACTTTTTTTATATAAACAAATAAAATACTTTGTAAATTGTAGTAAAATGGGAAGTGATAAATAAAAATGCGTGTTTTTTGATTGGTTGATTTAATTAAGGCTGATACTACGTCAATGATCTTGAAGGATTGGTCGTATTCTTAAACATATTTATTTCGGTGATGCCATCTAGGTATTACCTCCACACTACGTGAACAAATAAAAAAAAAGATAAATACCTTCATGAAATTGTAGTGATTTAAAATAGATAATGAAACAATGAACAAACGCACTAATTGTCCCTACGATACGATAGTTCCCCTAGATTTCTCTAGGATGCCATTATCAGATCCTGACATGAAAAAAATGGGACTAACCTGAAAGAATATTCATCCAAACAAAAAAGAAACGGTTTACAAATGACGGAAATATCGCTGTAAATACGATACGATTCTTTTTGGAAGTCGGTTAAAATTCTTGTCACCAATGCCAAGCTGAGCAAAAGTTTTATGAGCTTGCACATTAAAGTGCATAAAATCCGCCATTTTGATTTTTTAAGAACTAAGTTACCCAGTGACACTCGGCCTATCTAGACGAGTCTAATGACATATCATTTATCAGTATGTGTGCTTGGCAAATTTGTTCGTAACACTCCCGAAGGTCGGCGCGGTCCGGGAGGGGGGTAACGATGCCCAGCGCGTACGACTTCACACCCGCGCAGTCCTTTCCTCCCGTCGCCCGCATACAACAACAAGTCATAACATTCAAACACATACTCCTCCTTTGGGCTTCGCCGCAGTCGGGTAACAAAACACAAATGATCCGAGCACAGTCACACAATACATTGTACAAGCAGTCGAGGTTTTAATACAAGCTTATCGTACCTACTGTATCGTGATTCATGAACCGCGTATAGCTACATATTTCAATCGTGTCAATCACTTTCCTTTACTCTATTCACTTTATTTACTAATCCAGATACCTACCTTTATTCTGGAGATAAAAGGAAATACCTTATCCATTAAAAAATACAAGATTATGTACCTACCTACTAATAAGTAAATTTATTTTAAAGTTAACCTTTCAGAGTTTCCAGGTAACTTAAAAAAAGTTATCTCTGGATGGGATAATTTTGAATTCATGCATCCAAAAACGGCACAGTATTTCCTACTGGTCATAATTAAAAAAATCTAATACTATTAATACACTTTACTCTGTTAATACACCGTGCGTTCGTTCGTCACCGCGGCACAGTCGCGACTGTCTTCACCCTACGATCACCCCATGTTCAAGGAGCGTAGGTATAGCTCGCGTTTCGACCTCTAGTATGAAGTCCAACTACTGGTTGTAATATCTTTTCTGTGCTAGCGGTTTACTACAATTAAGCCTATAATGCGGTCTAAGTTGGAGAGCGCTTTCCTAGAAGATGCCTATTCACTCTCGCTTTCAAGGTGCAAATTATAAGTATCGCGACGTCTTGCTGTTCTGTGGTAGAAAGGAGAAGGAGGAACTA